>NC_090054.1:21638817-21777642 GCF_038355195.1 Osmerus mordax | reverse complement strand
AATACACAACAGATAAAATGTTTGTCAGGAAATCTACACCTAACTATATAGTATCAACAAATGAAGAATATTTAATCATCACGACACAGTCATTCATGTTTGTTTTGTTTTTTCCTACAGTGTCGGGCCACCAGCTTGAAGCCTGCACTGTCGGTGTATTATTTCACAAGCACACACATCATCTTCCAGAACATTCTTTATTTTATGTTGAACCATCAAACCAGTTATCTGGCTGTTTCCACTCAAAATGTAGATGCTGAATGTGAATAGGTGGTGAATAAAATAAACAAAGAAATGTGAAAGACTGAATGATGGGGGTGAGACCAGCTTGGTCTGGAGGAGAGACCAGCTCAGTCTGGAGGAGAGACCAGCTCGGTCTGGAGGAGAGACCAGCTCAGTCTGGAGGAGAGATCAGCTCAGTCTGGAGGAGAGACCAGCTCGGTCTGGAGGAGAGACCAGCTCAGTCTGGAGGAGAGATCAGCTCAGTGTGGAGGAGAGACCAGCTCGGTCTGGAGGAGAGACCGGCTTGGTCTGGAAGAGAGACCAGCTCGGTCTGGAGGAGATGTTCATACTCTGGGGAGTCAGGTGGCTGAGCGGTTAGGGAAGTGGGCTAGTAATCAGAAGGTTGCCAGTTCGATTCCTGGCTGTGCAAAATGACGTTGTGTCCTTGGGCAAGGCACTTCACCCTACTTGCCTCGGGGGGGTATGTCCCTGTACTTACTGTAAGTCACTCTGGATAAGAGCGTCTGCTAAATGACTAAATGTAATGTAAATGTAATGTAAATGTACTCTGTTCTTCCTGAGAGAAAATCTCTGCCAATGGAGACATCCATCAGTCTGTATCCACGCCCTGCTCCGTGCCCTGCTCCTGTCAGGAGACACTATCTTCAGCTCAGCTGTGACCAATGAAGATGGATTGCAGGTGTAAAGACATACTGAACCACATTCTTTCAAACGCAGGCACAGTGAGAAAGCTGAACCAAATCTAGACTTGGAAATTCCTCATCGGCTGTAAGACTGTCGGCAAACAGCTGAAATATGAAAACCAAGCTGAGAGGCAAGGTTATTTGAGAGGAAAGACTTAGTTGAAATTGTGTCTGGGAAATGTAGGGCGCAGCCAGGGGTGATTAAGAGGAACAGATCTCTTGTATTACCTGAAGAATCAGTCAGGAGCAGGAATCAGGACTCTGCCCTGTTCACTGGTGACTTAAAGGACATGATATATGGGTTAGGGTTAGGATTACCCCTAAGCCATAAATATGGTGGTGATGATGAAGACCGCCATGATAATTATGATGAAGATTATAATGATAATTGTGTTATTAGCAGCCCATTTTTCTGGTAACACTTTTCACAAACCTAGAGACCATGTTCATTGTCAAAGGTGACGATGCTAATTTAAAGGGAGCCAATTATAGGCTTTGATGGAGCTGCATCAGATGTCGTCTTAACCCTTGTGTTATCTTCGGGTCAGAATGACCCATCAGTCATTGTGACCCACCGTCGTATTGCGACAAATTTACCGCATACAAAAACAAAGTGAAGCATTTTCTTTTAACCGTTGGGCTCTCAGACCCCCCACATTGCAAAGGTTAAAAGAAAATAATTTGTATTTGTTTTTGTATTGGGTAAAATTGGGCAAACACAACGATGGTTCGTTCATGTGGTTCATGTGACCCGAAGGCAGCACGAGGGTTAAAGGATCTGGACTGGTCGGCTGGTGACTCACAGACTCAGGCTGTCTTTGTTATTCACCTCAGACTGGCTACTAACAGCTCGTTGTTACTCAGACGACTGCCTAGTTGGTGAATAACTGAGAGAAACTGACCTGTCTCACCTGTGGACACTCCATAGAAGGGGTGGACAGGCTTCCTACGATCAGGCTGTTTATCAATCCACGGTTTATTTTACTTCATTCTTGTGTTCTCGTGAACAAATTTGACGTCATCCTTCAAGGCCAAGTATTGTTCCAATACCGATGAACGCAATTGACCAAGCCTGGATGTGTTGTCCATCCACCCACAGTGCAATGGTGGAATAAGCACATGAAGATGATCACAGGACAAATATGAGGTCCCAACATGCAGTTACCCAAATGTTGATATGATCTGAATATTTTACAGTATGCCACTAAAGCAGGATCTATACCTGTAATCCAGAAGTGTTCAGCAGTTGTGTACATGTCCTGTCTGAATGTCGACAAACAGACACACCTGACTTTCCCTCTTCACAAAGAAGAACCTACTTTGTCCTGGATAATCCCCCTCTCTCTCTCTCTCTCTCTCTCTCTCTCTCTCTCTCTCTCTCTCTCTCTCTCTCTCTCTCTCTCTCTCTCTCTCTCTCTCTCTCTCTCCCCCCTCTCTCTCTCTCTCTCTCTCCCTCCCTCCCTCCCTCTCTCTCTCTCTCTCTCTCTCTCTCTCTCTCTCTCTCTCTCTCTCTCCTCCCTCCCTCCCTCCCTCCCTCTCTCTCTCTCTCTCTCTCTCTCTCTCTCTCTCTCTCTCTCTCTCTCTCTCTCTCCCCTCCCTCCCCTCCCCTCCCTCCCTCCCTCCCTCCCTCTCCCTCCCTCCCTCCCTCCCTCCCTCCCTCCCTCCCTCCCTCCCTCCCTTCCTGTGTATTACACCTCTGCAAAGGACACTCTAAAACAGTCTGCCATAAGGTTGTTATTTTTCACCTTGCCGCCTCACCTCTCCTGCAGCCTGCGCTGTGACAGAGACACCCAGCAGGTAGTCCTCTCTACCTGAGCCTGCAGATGGTACGGTGGCCCTGAAGGGACACACTGAGGGGATGTCTTACAGAGTGTGAGTAATAACAAGACCATCAAGACTGCAAGCACAAAACCCTGCAAAACGCAGAGGAGAAATGTGGGGAAGGGTCTTCCAGTGCCATGGCAACAACGATGGGGGGGCACCGTCGCCATGCCTCCCAGGGTAGTTTTAATATTATTCTTTTTGTGTGCATGCTCTCCTTATCATTAATTACTAGATAGTCTGTAGGCTGACTGTTCTCCTCGTTGCAGAAATGTTTTAAATACAGTATTTGTGTGTGTGAAGAAAACAACAAAGGTAAACTTCAAGGTTTTCTCTTATATTTATCCTTTATTTTTTCTAATCAGATATACAGCTTCTGGATGCAGAAATTAATTACATCCTGTGAGAATAATGAACCACAATCTCTGTCTTTTCCCCCAGTAATGGTGTGTTCGTCCTTAGCCGAGAAGTAAGCAACTTCTTGAGTGTTTTATAGATAAAGCACATTGAATAAACCCCTCTAGCAGTAAAGAGACCGAGCCAAAACAAAAGTCTGATAATACACACACACACACAGACAATCCACGCACACACACACACACTCACACACACAGACAATCCACACACACAAACACATACAGACATCCACACACACACACACACACACAGAGACAATCCACACACACAAACACATACAGACATCCACACACACACACGCACACACACATACACACACACACACATACACACACTCACACACACACACACACTCACACTCACACACACACACACACACACACTCACACTCACACTCACACTCACACTCACACACACACACACACACACACACACACACTCACACTCACACTCACACTCACACACACACACACACACACACACAGAAGAACATGATGGACGGACTTCCTTCTCCCACAGGGGGCGCTGTGTTCACTGGGCTGTTTTCACTGGGCTGCTGGCCCCAGTGAAGGCAGATTCCCCAGGAGACAGTTTCCTCCAGTCTTCTTCCTGGCCCTGAGAGAGAGACCGCTTCCTCCAGTAGCCTCCTGGAGAGACACAACAAAGGGACCCCCAGTGACCCGTGGTCTGGTCTGAACCCCGGCTGGGTGAGGCAGCTGTGTCCACTGGCCCTCTGGCTGCTTGGATACACTCTCCTTTCTTTTATTTATTGAGACAGAAAACAGACGTGTTATCTCTGATTTGCATGTTTCTTCTCAGAAGGAGCTGTAGTTTCCCAGGTCTTATTCTGCACGGCAACAAGCAGAAGGTCTTGGAGTTCAAAAGGAACTTTGCTCTCATCTTTTCCTCGACCCAATCATACGCCAACGAAGCCTTTTAAAAAGATTTTGTTTTCCTTTAGTCAACGTCCTCCTGGTCATTGATCGTATTACTCTGATGGTTTAGAGAAAGAGCTAGAGGATGCTTTAAACTGGATGATCAAATGATTGTTGTGGTGAAAACAACTTGGAAACTAACAAGACATGAAAACTTTAGTTGTGCTTCTTATCAGGATGAAACTGATCTGATTATACAGACTGTCCACATGAAGCTATTACAGGCAACTGCTTTCCATTGTTGCATAAGAGGGAGTCAGTTGGGGGCAAAGCCAAAGACATCAAGCATGTTTTAGCAAAGTTACTGTTCAATAGTTGACGTGTGTTTGGGAGATCAGTATGATTGATGATGCCACTTCCTTGATATAGCTCAAGAACCGATTTCTAATCTAGAGAGAATTTCACAATAACACACACACACATTTTGGCCCCGGAGATAGACACACACACACACACACACACACACACACACACACACACAGACAGTCATCATGCTGAGCAGCTTGTTGTGGTTTGTGTGTGGAGACAGCAGCTCTCCTGACAGAGTTCAGACCAGCGTGCATGGGGGCAGGAGATAAGGCCTCAGCCTTCCTTCATCTCTGTGGACAGATAAGTGATTTCCTCATTTCCTGTGAGATACAGACATGCTGTATGACTGCATGGATGAGTTGGCCTGGGGCTAAATCATAGTTATCCCATAAATAGATGAAGACTAAGGGAGGAATGACATGCAATCATGCTCAGAACGCACCACATACAGCTGAAAACAAGGTCAAACCGAGGTCAATCAGTTGTACAACCTTGTTTACGGATTGTGGAACCTCTGCATGTTAATCTCTGACCTTAGGTACAATCGTGCAGGACTGGACCTACAGCCCCTGATTATCCATGTGGAATGGAGTGTTAATACTCCATGTTGATTTACCTGTTCACCCGTTCAGTTGTCTTTTCTGATGTTCTAAAAGACAGTTTGGATTGTCTTATCTTTGCTGGATGTTATTAGTGAGAACACTCAGCAGAGTGTTCCCAGCAGAGGGACGTCTTCTCAGGCTGGTGGAGGAGTCTGTCTCTTCAGGAGAGCTCATCTCCCTACAGGACTGCACCATCACCATCTGTGATGTCCCTGTTGTTACCTCCCTCCCTCTCTCCCCCTCCCTCCCTCCCTCCCTCCCTCCCTCCCTCCCTCCCTCCCTCCCTCCCTCCCTCCCTCCCTCCCTCCCTCCCTCCCTCCCTCCCTCCCTCTCTCCCCCTCCCTCCCTCCCTCCCAGCCTCTCCTCCTCCATCACCACGTCTCCTTCCCTCTCCCTCTGATTTAAACCATCAGAAAAGAAGATTTCCTTCAGCTTCTGTCCGGCCTTCATTTTACCAAATGCAGCTGAGTAGGGGGAGGCTGTGTGACACATCCAGATATGTTATTATAACGTACCACGAGGCCTGAAAAACTTTGTGGCCCAGGGCCATGTCATGTTCAGAGAAAGATTTAATGATTTAAAGAAGATATTTTCTATTAATGTAGTGTGTGTGTGCGTGCTCATGCGTGTGTGTGTGCGTGCTCATGTGTGTGTGTGTGCGTGCTCATGCGTGTGTGTGTGTGTGCTCATGCGTGTGTGTGTGCGTGCTCATGTGTGTTGTGTGTGTTGAAACATCCCACTGTGTCTAATGTTCTCCCCCACCAGGAGAAGGCTCATCAACACATCATGCAAAAGGGATCAGCACTGCTACACCTCACTGAGTCAGGGCTGGTGAGAGTCAACACAGCTAGCCCTGGTGCTGCCCTCCACCTCACTGAGTCAGGGCAGGTGAGAGTCAACACAGCTAGCCCTGGTGCTGCCCTCCACCTCACTGAGTCAGGGCTGGTGAGAGTCAACACAGCTAGCCCTGGTGCTGCCCTCCACCTCAGTGAGTCAGGGCTGGTGAGAGTCAACACAGCTAGCCCTGGTGCTGCCCTCCACCTCACTGAGTCAGGGCTGGTGAGAGTCAACACAGCTAGCCCTGGTGCTGCCCTCCACCTCACTGAGTCAGGGCTGGTGAGAGTCAACACAGCTAGCCCTGGTGCTGCCCTCCACCTCACTGAGTCAGGGCTGGTGAGAGTCAACACAGCTAGCCCTGGTGCTGCCCTCCACCTCACTGAGTCAGGGCTGGTGAGAGTCAACACAGCTAGCCCTGGGGCTGCCCTCCACCTCACTGAGTCAGGGCTGGTGAGAGTCAACACAGCTAGCCCTGGTGCTGCCCTCTTCCTGCCATCCTCTCAGACCACCTGTGTGTGTGTATGGGTGTATGTGTTTGTGGATGCGTAAATATAAGTGTGAGTGTACCATTGTAACTGCCTGTGTTTGCATAAGCATTCTGACTCTCAGTCAATCGCAGTCACCTCTCTCAACAATGGTACATTATCTGTCGAAAATAAATATAACTCCTCAGATGCCAGCCATGTCTTGTTCAGCAGCTCTGAAGAGGACAGCTCAGGGTGATGCTGTCGGAGGCGATGATGGGGAGACGCTGCTTCTCTAATCCCACACTCCCTCTCCAGGACAGGGGCTCTTCTGAATCTCATCAGCCCAAACTGTCTGCTCAGCGGTGGGGGAGCAGGACTGCGTGCCTGGCCTCCTGCTGGAGGAATCTTCCATCGCTCAGAGGATCTCTCATTACAGCAGCCAGACAGCTAGCCCAGCCTCCCTCCCTCTCTTCTTCTCCCCCTCTTCTCTCCATCATCTTTCCCCCATCCCTTCCCCTTCATCCCCCCTCTCTCTTTATCTCTCTACTTCTCTACCCCATCTTTCCTTCCCTCCCTCCCCCATCTCTCCCTCTCTCCTTCCATCTCTCCCTGTCTCCCTCCCCATCCCTCCTGCCCCCCCCCCCCTCCTGAGGGAGCCAGCTCCGTCCATCAGCTCTATCGATCCGTCTCCCCTCCGCGTGGGCTCTGTCTGTTCTTAAGGCTAAGTGGGAAGAATGGTGATGCAGTGGTGATGCTTCAGCTCCCGGGTTGCAGGCTCGCCCCTGGGGAGTTCCCAAGGTGAACCACCATCTGCTGGCTCTTTTGTTTCAGGCTTCTCCCCAGACATGGATAGCATAACGCAGACTGAGTGTCAGTGACAACATGGTCTGTCCTGGTTAAGTTCAGGTCCTCGTGGTTGGAGCGGGTGTTGTACGGGAGGCAGCCTGTGCTGAGGAGAATGTGTGGACGACGTGAAGAAGTTCTTTTTATACAGACATCATTCGTAAACTTTTGTTGTGCCACTTTGCACAGGAATGAAACGGACCAATCAGAACATTTACGCAGAACCAGAATAATGGAATTATACAGAAATTATAAATGTATCTCATCTCGGCCGCCCAAAATGATACATTTTCCTGAACAGTTCAAGCTCCTCAAAAGCCTCTCAATCTGGTTCCTCTGATGCAGACAGCCTTGCAGCACCTTTGGCTGGCACTCTGTAAACCCCTTCAGTTTCATCTGATTATCCCCCCAGCGTATCTAATCTCGTTGTTTGTTCCTCGCATAATTAAGGTTCTGTAACTGCGGGGGGTGGAATACACTAACGACAGACTGAAAGTAGCCAAACTGTTAATTAGGAGATTAGACAGTGAGGTGGGCTAGCGTTCGGTACTTACTGTAGCTATAACTGGTAGTGTGTCTTGGGAGAGAGACAATGAGTGACAGAGAGGAGGAGTGATAGAGAGAGGAGTATTAGAGTGATAGAGAGAGAGAGACAGAAGAGAGTGGCAGAGATAATGAGCTCATTTAGCCGTTTGTACAGCAACTGTTTGTGACAGCTGTAGCATGACCTCAGGTCCTGGGGGTCACTAGTTCAGAGTTGAGGGGTGTTGATCATGTTTGTAGTAGTTTCTGATAGAGACACTCTCTGTACACTCCCAGACAGAGCGATACTGCAAGACCATTCCAGACATGCTTCCTCACGTTTGACATCTAGCTGATTGTGTTTTCTGTTTCAAAAAAATAACAGCGGTCAGGAGATGACGCTCATCGCCATGACAGCGAGACGGGGTAGAGCCCCCACCAGGGTGACGTGTTTTCCAGACTGCATGAGGAAGCAGAGAGAACAGTGCTGAGAGAAAGAACTGCATGAGGAAGCAGAGAGAACAGTGCTGAGAGAAAGAACTGCATGAGGAAGCAGAGAGAACAGTGCTGAGAGAAAGAACTGCATGAGGCAGTCATTCCAGGTCCTGGTAGCGCACGAACAGGATGAAAGAAGAGTGACATCGAACTCTTCCACTCAGCAGAGCGATGCTTCCATCACCGTCCCACACACACACACACACACACACACACACGCACACACACGCACACACACACACGTACACAGCCCACTCAGCCTGTCATTTCTCATATGACTGTAAATGACAGAAAATGGGCCTGTTTCTGAAGAGAGACAGCCTAGCTCTCACTGGTATTGTGTGCATAATTAAGTGTGATTTCCAATGTCAAGATCAGATTGGGGAGAGGGAGTGAAGGAGGAGGGATATGTACAACCCTTTCTGCTTGGCCTCCATTGTTCATCTGGGTCCTCTTTCCATTTCAAATGTGACAGTGGATCACGCTGAAAGAATATATATATATAGAGATTGAGGGAGGTAGGGAGGGAGAAAGATGATTTAGAAATGCTTATTAATTCCAGGGGAGTAGCTGTTGTAATTAATTGCCCAGTTGACAGCATTCAACAGTTACTTGCATTCCTGCATTTATGGATGTGAAAACCACGAGCTGCCTGATGAATCTTGATTTGGTCTTGCAATTAGCGTAAGGCATTTATACTAGGAATGACTGTTTCTCTTTTGATATAACAGTCCCACTGTAGCTGTCAAACACACACACGTTTCTCAATGCTTCTTGACTGACTCAAAAGGTACAACTGATACCCAGTCAGTCAGTAATTACCTAGGTGTCAGTTTCAAACAGTAAACATCTCTCAGAATTCATGAATACATCGGAAGGAACATTTGCATTCATTAGTAATGTTGGTGTGACTGTGCTGAACAGGGCAGTAAGGATGGGAACAGCCTTCCCTATTGTTTGTTTGTTTGTTTTTATTTGGATCCCCATTAGCTTCAGCATAAGCTGAAATCTATTCTTCCTGGGGTCCTACAATCTATCATGTGACAATACAATTTACAACATCACATTTCACACCATACACACAAGACATTATTCAGATTACAAATCATATTTTACAATTAACACAATTAATCACACACAAAAATAAAAAAATACAAAATAATAATAATATTGAGACAATTTACAAGATACGCTACCCCGAATAGATTTTTTATTATTTTAATTTTATTTTTAAATAAGATATAACGAAAGCCTTATGACTGACTCTCTCTAAATTGATCTTAAATATTGAAATGTCTTTGAAGGTAATAGTTCTTAAGTGATTTTTTAAAACCATACTGAGTGTTTTGTTGTTTGATGGTATTTGGAAGAGAGATCCATTCACACATTGCTCTGTACCTGACTGAACGTTGAATTGATTTGGTTCTCACTTTAGGTAAAATAAAACTACCTCCTACTGCATGCCTTGTTGGATAATGATGTATATCATTACTAAATGATAGTTTTGAATATACAGTAAAAGATGTTTTGTTTGTTATAACATTGTGTAAAAAAAACATTAGTGAATACCAAAATCTGTTTTTAACTGTAAACCATGAGAGGCTTTCATGCATTTTATCCACATTTGATCTAAACTCACATGAGAGAGCCACACGTGCCGCTTTATTCTGCATCACTTGTAGTTTTCTTATATTAATTGTTGAGGTACTGGACCAAACAACAGAACAATAATCAAGGTGTGAAAAAAAAGAAGCATGAATTACTTGTTTGACGGTCTGTGGTGTAAATTTTTCTCTAGGCTGAGTTCAAGTTTTGGTTTGGAACATAAAGAAAAAGGAGTTCCAACCACTAAACAAGTAGTTTTAGATACATTGAGAATCAATTTGTTACTCCTTATCCAGTCCACCACTAACTGTAGCTCTATCTGTAGTTTTGTATTTAAATCACCAATATCAGTTCCTGCTAAATATATAGTGGAATCATCAGCAAACATTGAAATGCTTGCTTTATCTAAAACAGATGGAAGATCATTGGTAAAGATTGAGTAGAGGAGCGGCCCAAGACAACTTCCTTGAGGCACGCCATGTTCCACAACCCTTACCTCTGAAAAACTTCCATTAAAGTAAACTAATTGTCTTCTGTCTGTCAAATAACTTTCCATCCATAATAATGCGGTTCCTGAAAAACCATAATATTTCAATTTTTTTTAACAGTAAATCATGATCAATTATATCAAATGCTGAAGTAAAATCCAGCATTACAACACCTATTGTTTTACTTTCCTCCATATCCTTGAACCAGTCATCTACCATCTGAGTCAAGGCAGTGGCTGTTGAGTGTTTTCCTCTATATACATGCTGAAAATTTGTAATTAAATAATTATTTAAAAAATAAGACTGAATCTGTTCATAAAGAATTCTTTCCATTATTATTATTCCCTATGATCTCTGCTGGGAGCCTGGTTCAAACACCTTCTGCTTGTGCTGTCTTGTACCTGTCAGACGAGGTTTTAAACTCATCTGACATGAGCTCAGTCACAACTCATGATCCAGGGAATACTTCATCTGGGTAACAAAATGTCTGATGATGCAGAAGCCAGGTATGACGTCACAATGCTTGCTGAATCTTGATTGGTGGGTTGTCCATCAGTAGGCACCAATCCAGTGTGTCCATCCCCTCCTCCCCACCCCACCCTAGCTCCTCCCCTCCCTCCTCCCCCCTCCTCCTCCACCACACTGAGGTCCTGACAGCCCCACTCTCCAGCTGCACGGTGGCTCAGTACAGTATGAGGACAAAGAGACAGCATATTCAACAGAAAGGTACACACTTTATTTAGTTAGGCCGTACAATATATATACTGTATATAAATATGAAACAGAACACAGTGGTTCCAAACCGTACAGTAAGAAGGGTGAGACAGAACATTGATAAATAGGTGTGAGACTCTGTGTCTGCTGGTTGGAGAGAAAAGTGGGAGAAACCGGATGCACAGTGGTGCTCTCACAACCTTCAATATAACAAGAAACAAAAACACAACAGTACTTCATTATAACAAGCAGGACGGACAAGAAATAACAAAAGTGCTTTTTTGTGGCCGTAAGACAACATCCAACAGTTATTAAAGAGCTTTTCTCTGCACATGACACAGTCTCCCAGGATAAACGCATAAAACATCAAGAGTCTGCATGCTAGACTTCTTTCAACACAATTATAAAAAAGCATTGCATCTCTTTCCCCCACACTTGGAATGAAGCCTGTGGACAGTGATGTGGTCTCAACACCAGTCTACACACTGTGGACAGTGATGTGGTCTCAACACCAGTCTACACACTGTGGGCAGTGATGTGGTCTCAACACCAGTCTACACACTGTGGGCAGTGATGTGGTCTCAACACCAGTCTACACACTGTGGACAGTGATGTGGTCTCAACACCAGTCTACACACTGTGGACAGTGATGTGGTCTCAACACCAGTCTACACACTGTGGACAGTGATGTGGTCTCAACACCAGTCTACACACTGTGGACAGTGATGTGGTCTCAACACCAGTCTACACACTGTGGACAGTGATGTGGTCTCAACACCAGTCTACACACTGTGGACAGTGATGTGGTCTCAACACCAGTCTACACACTGTGGACAGTGATGTGGTCTCAACAGCAGTCTACAAACTGGAAGGAGGGGGTTCAGGTTAGCTTGCACCTCTGTAGCACCACATAGAATATCGTGGACTATAACTAAACAGTTTATGATCCAGTCGTAATGAATTAAGCAACGAGGCAACATTTACCCCCACCTCTGTTCCTGTGCAAAACTATGAACTATCATACATTTGGATTGTCATGTTGGTCCTTATTTTTACAATAAAATCCTTGCAAGTGTTTTCAGACTAACCCCAGTACTGAGGGAGGTAACCAGACTAACTGGAGCGTCAGGAAAACTCAAACGCAGTCCTGTTAGCTGCCTGAGGAGCTGTTCCGGCTGGTTAGACGTCTTCCGGCACAATATCTGTGCTTCCAAGTATGACGACAACAACAAAACTTATCTTTGAGTGACAGCTCCAGTACACTGAGACACATGTAATAAGGATAAATGTCCAAGGTCTGTGAGTGTCTCTTTCTCAGCACCAGTGTAGAGGCCTGTTGTGAGGAGACCGATGGGGCAGGTGTGCAGTAACTGGGGCCTGAGGTCATTCTCCCAGGCTGGGTCAGGGGATACTGAGGCCGCTGCCTCAGAGGGCTCAGAACACACACTCCACCCCCGGGTCAAATCTCCCAGCTGTCACTGAAGTACTGATCTTCCTCCTCTTCATCCTCTTCCTCCTCCTTTTTGTTCTCCACGATGTAATCACCTTCCTCCTCCTCCTCCTCCTCCTCCTCCCCCTTCAGCTGCACCAGCATGCTCTGAAGAGCAGCCTTCACCTCCTTCACCTCTACCTCCAGGGACTGTGCAGCTGGACTTAAGGAAAGACATCGGAATTTTCTGACCATACTTCTGCCCAACAACACACCCCATGCACCCTGAACCACAAACAGACACACACACACACACACACAAAAGGACATTCCAGTAGATACACACTCCAGTGTCAAGAAGAGGTGCTCCCCGATGGCTAATGATAATAGCAGCTCCAGAGAGACTAGAGGCTGATGAAGTCATCAATCTTCCTCCACTGGGCCACCAAACTCTGATTACTGGTTCCCAATCATCAAGTCATACTCAATTTAACTTCATGCAATTCACTATTCATGAGATCGTTTCATCCACAGGGGGACCCACCCATACAGACCCTGCCAGCTAAATAATTCATGAGGCCACAGAGAAAAGGACAGCGACTGTGGTGAAAGGAGTGTTTAACCTGCTCAGAGACCCAAATTACTGTTTGGAGTGTCCATCTTAAGTGGTGAATCAAAGAGAAGCCTTTCACGGCAGATGGGGACCAATGGCTCGTTTTGCTCTCAAAATGGACACAGATTGTCCTCATTCATAATTAAGCAGCCGGTAAAGAGCGTGTCATGAATAATGCATGTGTCTCCTGGAGACGAGCTGGCTGCGTGGGCCACATGCGTACAGACTCCCCCATATCAACATGATGTTTGGGGACAGCGTCTCTACAGAGGCGGTCCGTCTCTCCCTCTCCTGGCTAGCTCAGTTCTCTTCCAAACCTCGCTCACAGAGCAGTTTACTGATCGCTTGGTTTTCAGAAAGAGTGGCTTGGTCTCCTAGTCTCCATGGCAACCTCCCCATCCCTAACAACATCCTAAGTGAGCCAGGCGGAGAGTAAGAGGGCCTGTCTAGCCTCCTCACGTCTGCACACGCTACTACACACAGGAAGAGGAACACAAACATCACCTTGGCCAGGTCTGCATGTCACGCTTTCACAGAGTACACTTCAGACATACACAAGATACACATGACTGGTCAACAGGAGAGACAGACAGGCAGACACACACACAGACAGGCAGACACACACAGACAGACAGACAGACAGGCAGACACAGACAGACAGGCAGATAGAGAAGTGTGTTTGGTTCCCCAGCGTGTGAGAGCAGATGCGATGTCATGCATCAGTCAGGGAACCAGAACAGCCTTGTCTGCTGGCTGAGACACCATCACTGATCACATGACAGACCATGCCACTCTACACCAGACAGCCCAGGAGGAACACAGCACACACAGAAGAGCACAGCCAGGACCACAAGAGCTCTGAACCAAATCACCGTTTTAAATACTTGGGACATATATTCACAGTAGGGTCCTGTATGTCCCAGAACACGATAGCACTGTCTAGATCTGTCTAGATCAGATCTTTAACATCCAAATAGCACCTCCCCATTCCTCATAATAAACTCTCACTAAAGAGGGGAAGAAACTGGGTGAAAACTAGTCATCTATTTCCAATCATCTCACTAATTAACACGGAGTATAATGCATTGTCACATGTAATCAGTTTCAACAGTTTCATTTGAGTCATCATTATCTTGGATATTGTAATTTCCTTTTTGGGGAGGGAGGGAGGGAGGGAGGGAGGGAGGGAGGGAGGGAGGGAGGGAGGGAGGGAGGGAGGGAGGGAGGGAGGGAGGGTATGACAGGAGGAATCATTGCGGTGACATTCTACTATCTGCCCCAGCGATGGCCCTGTCTCTCTCCCTTAATCTCAGCCCTTGGTGACTGGCAGCCCACATGAACAGCCCTCTTGTAACCTTGCCTGGACTAGCTGCAGAGGATACTAGAAAGCTGAGGTAGAAAAAGAGAAAGGGAGGGAAAGAGGGAGTTCATATTGTCAAAAATAACTTTAACAATCCACTGAAGTTCAACTACTTTTTACTTAAGTATATGTCAGAGCTCTTACTTCTTTACTTTACTTTGAGTGAAACAGTCAGTACTTTTACCAGTCTTTTTAAACATTAGTATCTTAGTATCTGTACTTCTACTGGAGTGAAGGATGTGTGGACTTCTGCCACCTCTGCACTGTTGTTACAGTCATCACTGTTATTATACTATTACACTGCTATTGCACTGCTATTACACTGCTATACTGTTAGTGTTCAGGGTTTCCCGCAGCACTTCGCAGTTAAGGCGGCCGCCTAAGCAACACACGCCTGCCGCCTTAACTACGTCATCGTTTTTTTTTAATAGTGCTATCCACCGTGTTACTCTGTCCAGTTTTCTACGTTCCATTCCAAAGTGCCAGTCTCCCTTCTCTGCAGAACACGTTAGTCTATCGCACAAACTGTAACCCCCCCCCCCCCCGGTCTGACAGCAATCCCCACCCTACCACCTTAACTAACACATTTTCTGTGGGAAACCCTGTTATTAAACTGTTGTTACACTACAGACAGAGACAGACAGACAGACAGGCAGAGACAGACAGACAGACAGACAGGCAGAGACAGACAGACAGGCAGGCAGAGACAGACAGGCAGAGACAGACAGGCAGAGACAGACAGACAGGCAGAGACAGACAGACAGGCAGGCCGGCAGGGCCAGACGGACACCAAGGTGACAGTGAGAGGATATGGGTGAGGGCCTGGTCTCGGCTGAGCATGGCTGTCTGCAGGTCTTCCTCCAAGGTCATCAGTCTGTCACTAATGAGCTCACACTGTTCTGTCAGGTCTGCAGCCTCACTGCACCCATCCTGGGGGAGATGAGGGGAGAGAGAGGGGAGAGAGAGCAGGGAGGGGAGAGAAGAGGGGGTGAGGGGAGGGAGAGAGGAGGGGGTGAGGGGAGGGACAGAGGAGGGGGTGAGGGGAGGGAGAGGGGAGGGGGAGGTGGGAGAAGAGGGCGTGAGGGGAGGGAGAGAGGAGGGGGAAATGAAGTGGAAACAATTGAAGGAAGAAGGAGGGGAGAGAAAGCAACAAAAAATGTGAAGCATTAAGACACTTAAATACCATATCATGTATAATAATTTCCCATCCTGCAGCTTCCATGATGAGATGAGTGTGTGTGTGTACATGTGTGTGCAGGGTGAGGGGGAGAGGGGAGCGGTACGGGCTGGGAGGCAGAGGAGCACTAGGTATGGTTGGAGGCCATACAGCCCAGCCCTGGTTGGAGGGCAAACTGGCCGATAATTAGAGCAAACCCCTCTGTGGACACTGTGCCCCAGTTCAATCACACACACACAAGCAGAGAGACCGTCTAGACTGACTCACCATTGCAGGTAGACACATCCTGCCCCTATGGTGTGTGTGTGTGTGTGTGTGGTTGTCTGAGCTCTATTCTGGTACCTGGCCTGAAAAAATAACATGTTTTTATAGGCCGATGAAACAGTCAAACAAATGTTTTCCAACCAGAGAGGAACAGTCCTTAGGGCCTTTATTAGGGGAAATGTTATCTCTCTCCAACCGAAAAAGGAAATTGTGCCAAATATAATTTCATTTAAAAAGTATTATTTAATTATTTCACCTAGGAACACTTAAAATAAGTTAGTTTTTAAATACAATTATGTGAAGTTGGTACAGTATGTTCAACATATAAACTAGTCAATCACCTCACACACACACACACACACACACATACCAACAACACAACAGCACCTGCAGAGATGCATCACTACACTGTGCTCCACCCAGCACATGCTAACTGCACTACTCAGAGATGCATCACTACACTGTGCTCCACCCAGCACATGCTAACTGCACTACTTACCTCCATCAAGGCTGCAGCTAAGCCCTGACTAGTGTTTAGCTTCAGGTCTTTGGCACACAGCTATGTAGGAAGCTACGAAGCTAGAGGACTTTTATCAGAGCGATCAGCATTCCACATGTTCTCCCCCGTAAAGAGCTAGTGAGCCTGCAAGCTGCAGGCTCCTCCTGCAGGGGACCTGGGACCCGCTGGGACGAGATGGGCCTAAAGATCGATCGTGAACCTCAGTGTTAGGGGTCATATTTAAACTGGGGTCATGTTCATCAGGCCTCAGGGCCCTGGATGAGCCTGGTGTTGGTTCAATACTACCATTCCCAGACTGCACCAGTGGATCTACAATTGAGACCTAATGACTCCAGACATACCTCTGGGTGATTATCCTCCATGCTGAACAAAAACTCCTCCAATTTCTGCAAACAAAACAAAAAGAAACATTTGTTTTAGTCACACAGTGATAAATGCCCTCATGAATTATTGAAAGTGCAATTATTCCTTCTGTGTACTGTATGTATGCAGTCTCATCATTTTGAGTCCTGGGTAATTATTCATCACCAGAATTGACGAGAGGAAAATGAAGGAACTTGCCCTCGCATTGTGCTCTTTATTTTGTATTCACAACCTGCTGTTAATTCTGTACTACAAGAACAAGTAATTACCTTATGAAAGTCTAGCATTGTTTATGGCTTTAGGCTAAGCAGAAAACACATTTAGCAAAAATAAAAAATTATCTTATTCTTAATGAAATGTTTATTAGAAATAAAAGGACCTTTAATGACCTTGTCTGGCTTGCCAGAAGTAACAAGGCACTTCAAAATCCCAGTGATTTGTTGTGTGGTTTGGTTGGTTCGGAGTGTGTGTGTGTGTGTGTTGGAGAGTGGTCCAGGTGGTCTAGTTGGAAAAGAAAGGAGAGAGGTGATGCCTCACCTGTATCCTGGGCACAGTTTAGAAGGAGAAGCCAGGCTTCAGAGACAGAACAGACAGCACAGGGAAACAGAAAGAAAAGAGATTCATGCAGGTCTTAGATTCCTGGGTAGAGGAGGACCCAGACAAGGTTAGTCTCTGTAGTTGCTAGGAAGGCATGCTGCCGACAGGCGCAGGAACAGTTATTGGTAGACAACAAAAGAAGATGAGTATGAAAGTATTAAACAGAAAACATCCATGTTCCTAGAGACACAAGTATTTGTTATTGTCTCCGTTTAAGCACATCTTTTCATGAAACCATGATGGATGTGGATCCACTGTGGTGGTGGAAATGTTGCCTTTAAACAAGCAACTGGAACCCTGCTCTTCTCACAGAGCATTATATATTAACATTATTATGAACTTTTTATTAACCAATTCTGTCCTAACTCCACCCATGTCAGGCAGGCCAGCCTCTGAGCGTGGGTGGACGAGAGGCTGGGTGGGTCAGGTCCTGGAGAATCTCTGGTCACTCTGGGAGAAACCAGCCCAGAGCTCAAACACAAACGCCTGCTTACTGAGACACTGCTTACTTTCTTTACATTTACATTTAGCAGACGCTCTTATCCAGAGCGACTTACAGTAAGTACAGGGACATTCCCCCGAGGCAAGTAGGGTGAAGTGCCTTGCCCAAGGACACAACGTCATCTGGCACAGCCGGGAACCGAACTGGCAACCTTCTGATTACAAGCCCGTTTCCCTAACCGCTCAGCCACCTGACTCCCCCCTCTTTATCTCCAGTACGAGGAAGACACACCCAGACCAGAAATGGATTCCACCCAGATCACCAGCTCCCCTGACCACCTGCTCCAACAGCTGCAGGGCCCAACACTCTGGTCTCTGGGGTGAGACTAGACCACATGAATGATATCAGACTAAGATACAAGCTGATGAGAATTCCAGTCAATACTAGCCACATTCCCTCATTTATAAGTATGGTCTTTATCTATCAAGAACAAAACAGCCCAAAAGAGTTGTGCCAATATCAGTATAGAAATATCCTCTTTGCTTTGAGCTTTTTTCATGATTGTCCTGATTAAACAGGATAACTTGCTGGAGATTCTGTGAGTCGGTATAAATAAGCAAAGGACTACTATAAATACAGATTATTTTTTCCCAAACAACATTCCAAATCCATTTGAATGCTGTTTGTAAATTGCTGGCACTACATAGCTTCATATGCACCCTCCATACTAGCCACATCAACCACAGTATGTCATCACAGCGTTCTGAAACATGGCTGCAGTTGTTACCTTGGTGAACTCAGAGTTCTGCAGGTTGGCGTCGGGGCCCCAGCGCCCCCCCAGGGCGGTGAGCATGGCGCAGTCCTGCTCCTGTTTGGAGCCCTGCGTGGCGGGCCGTCCCACCATGGCGGGGGGGTCCTCTCCTTCCATCCCGCTGCACGCAGGGCTGCGGAGCTGGAGGCCTCGTAGGAGCAGGTGACAAGCCTCCAGGTCAGCTTCCCACACGCGCTCCAGCACAGGACAGCCACAGCTACGCAGAGGGACACACACACACACATATCAGGACAGTTGCACATATACTACAGTGTGCGGACATTCTACTACTGAGACTGCTGTGGTAATTGGTCCCAGTAGCAGTGCTCTTCTCTCTCAGCACAACATGAAAGAAGAAATCAAACTGGAGACCCAAAAGGTTATACTTTCGCAGACACCCACACAAAATAAAGAAATTGTCTGTCTTATAGACTCGCAGATGAACACGCAGCGAGACTTGCGTTTCCTTCAAAGAGACGTTCTTCAAAGAGAAGCAGTGAGGTGAGAGAGAGGGCCTGCTCACAGCTGGGAGACTGGGAGAGGGCTGGACGTGCTGTTGGTGCTGGAGGGAGCAAGAGGACTTCTGCTCCTTCTCATCTCTTCCACTTTCTGACCCTCCTGATCAGGTCCTGCTGTCAGGTCCTCCTGATCAGGTCCTGCTGTCAGGTCCTCCTGATCAGGTCCTGCTGTCAGGTCCTGCTGTCAGGTCCTGCTGTCAGGTCCTCCTGATCAGGTCCTGCTGTCAGGTCCTGCTGTCAGGTCCTGCTGTCAGGTCCTCCTGATCAGGTCCTGCTGTCAGGTCCTCCTCAGCACCAAGGTCCAGTTCCATCCCGGAGTCTGGGACTGAACATCTCCTTTACAACAGCAGGACCAGTGAGGCAGACTGGACAGTCGAACTCTCTAGAGACCAGGACCAGTGAGGCAGACTGGACAGTAGAACTCTATAAAGACCAGGACCACTGAGGTGGATTGGACAGTAGAACTCTCGCTGGGCTCAGCCGGTCACCAAGCCCACTTCCTACGCCATGATTATAATCGGAAAGAACCATGGCAACAACAAGCTATTTCAGCAATTGTTTTTTCTGCTGAAGTTGAATACAAGGCTATTCTCTCTGCTGGATTTAAGTGGATACCAAAATAATGGGTGTGAAAATGCTGTTTCAATCAAGAGCGCCCTCACATTACTGCCTGTCTGTCTGTCTGTCTGTCATCAGTCAGGGGAGTTGCTGTCATAAACCCTCAGTGTCCCTGAACGATTCAAAGGAAACAGCAAAGCAAGCGCCCAGACATCCACAAACAACCAGTAGCATAACAACACAATCTGGGGGTGAGGGTGGGGGCTTGGGGTGAGGGTGGGGGATGGGGGGCAGGGAGGGGGCTGGAGGTGAGGGTGGGGGCTTGGGGAGAGGGTGGGGGATGGAGGGCAGGGAGGGGGCTGGGGGTGAGGGTGGGGGATGGAGGGCAGGGAGGGGGCTGGGGGTGAGGGAGGGGGATGGAGGGCAGGGAGGGGGCTGGGGGTGAGGGTGGGGGATGGGGGGCAGGGAGGGGGATGGGGGGCAGGGAGGGTGCTGGGGGTGAGGGAGGGGGCTGGGGGTGGGGGAGGGGGATGGGGGGCAGGGAGGGGGCTGGGGGTGAGGGAGGGGGATGGGGGGCAGGGAGGGGGCTGGGGGTGAGGGAGGGGGCTGGGGGTGAGGGAGGTGGCTGGGGGTGAGGGAGGGGGATGGGGGGCAGGGAGGGGGCTGGGGGTGAGGGAGGGGGATGGGGGGCAGGGAGGGGGCTGGGGGTGAGGGAGGGGGCTGGGGGTGAGGGAGGGGGATGGGGGGCAGGGAGGGGGCTGGGGGTGAGGGAGGGGGATGGGGGGCAGGGAGGGGGCTGGGGGGCAGGGAGGGGGCTGGGGGTGAGGGAGGGGGCTGGGGGTGAGGGAGGGTGAGGCCCTGGGTTAATTGGTGGTGTCCCCCCGCCTGTCTGACAGTGGCAGGTGGGCATACCTCGGTGCTGATGGTCCAGTAATGAGAGGAGGTGGGCTTGTAAAACACTGCCCTGTCAGACAATCTGTCTCTCTCCCCCAAACACTCCTCTCTCACAGACAGAGCTCTCTGTCTGTCTATATCTCTCTCTCTCCACACTCTACCTCACAGACAGAGCTCTCACACGCTCCTCTCCTTTGCGTTCTCCTCTCACCCTCTGAGCGCAGGATTCTTCTCATCGTCGTGGTCAGAGTGACGGTCCTGAACGCTGTAATATAGGAGCCACCAGAGAGACCAAGTCACCTCAGACACCAGCTAGAAAAGATCTACTGGTGACTGACAACACCACTTCCTGCTAACGTCAACAGGCACCATCACAGCATGGGGAAAAAATAAGAAGCTTCTATCGTCTTTATGGTGACACTTTATGGTGAGTTAGCACCCAGAGGATTGGCGTTACTACAGCATAAGCACTGTGTATTGTTTCCTTTGGTTTACCGAGTTAAGACGGAGTTGCAGCCCAGCGAAGTGTGCGGTTCAGGGGAGGGTTCCTCTGCCCAGTGGAGGCTTTCTGCTGATCAGCACGACATTCCCCCAGGCCGCTACAGAGTTTCAAAAGTTCACATGAACCACAGCAGGCAGAACCACAGCACACAGGCCCGCAGGGAACTGTTGGATGATTTGGTTATAATTAAGTCCTGTTCCATGAAGCTTAACACGACAAATGAACACTCCCAAAAAACTCACAAGAAAAAAAGTATATAGACAGAGGAGAGATTTCCCTCACAAACTTCTACACTGTGTATTCAACGGTTTCCAAGCTGAAAGCTAATCTGAGTCACATACTCTATTTCCGGCGGAATATTCTGGGATGTGTAAGCCCCAGCATCCTGTCTAGGTCTATAGAAAGAAGGAGATAATTGCTTTTTAACGCTGTCTGTCTCTAAGGAAACCAGACATTTCACAAATGCGTGAGCTAGACCAGTCCCCCCCCCCCCCCCCCCCCCCCCCTGGCAGTCCATCAGAGCAGCATTAGAGCTATATTAGACTTCATTTGAGGGTAATTTTCCTTCTCCGGGGTGGCGTGGCGCTGTGGCCTCCAGGAGAGCAGGAGAGGAAGTCTCCAGTGACTGACAGCGGCTGAGCAGAAACAGACGAGTGATAAAGGAGCGAGTGTGTCTGGATGTGGCCTGATGCCCATTCAATTACCTCAAACACAGAAGGCAGTAACCACCAACCCTACAGTCCCACTGAGCTAAGCTGGAACTGGTATCCTCGTTGGCCCTGGTTCTCACCTGGGCCCAGCTACAGGGGCTCTCACCTGGCCCAGCTACAGGGGCTCTCACCTGGGCCCAGCTACAGGGGCTCTCACCTGGCCCAGCTACAGGGGCTCTCACCTGGCCCAGCTACAGGGGCTCTCACCTGGCCCAGCTACAGGGGCTCTCATCTGGGCCCAGCTACAGGGGCTCTCACCTGGCCCAGCTACAGGGGCTCTCACCTGGCCCAGCTACAGGGGCTCTCACCTGGCCCAGCTACAGGGGCTCTCACCTGGCCCAGCTACAGGGGCTCTCACCTGGCCCAGCTACAGGGGGAGCTGGGTGTCTATGGAATCTCCTTCATTACTGAACCATCAGAAGCCAATCCATCAACATTGCTAGGCAGCGGGGGATGAGAAGGAAAGCTGAAAAGGGCAAGCCAGGTTTTACTCTACAGAGAAACACACAACACAGACAGACAGACAGACAGAGCCCACAGAGACAGGTGAGATACAGAAAGAGGGGGAAAGAGGAGACAGGATAACTGAGTGAGAGACAGAGAACAGCAAAGAGAGAGTGGAGGAGAGCACAGAGGACTGAGACAGGAAAAAAAGATAGGAAAAAGAAAACCAAGAGAAAAGAGAGATATGAGACTACTGTCGTACCTGTGCACTCTGTCCTCCAGTAGCCTGATGTACTTCAGAGCGTTCTCTTTCAGACTGCGTTCTGCGGAGGGGGGCAGACAGACACTTCAATTAACACTCACTACTCACTAACCACATAGACAGCAGTGTCTCCTAGCAACAAACCATTGCTGCAAATGCCCAGATGAGTTATTATCCATACTGTAACAGTACAGTGTGGGGAGGCATCGTTACCTCTGAGGTCTGCTTTTATTGTGTTGAGACACTAAAGCACTGTTCAGGCTCAGTGTGGTGTGAGGATGCAGGCTGTGTGTGTGCGGGGGGGGGGGGGGGGGGGGGGGGGATGTGTGTGTGTGTGTGCGGGGGGGGGGGGATGTGTGTGTGTGGGAGGGAGGGAGGGGGGGGGGATGTGTGTGTGTGTGTGTGTGTGTGGGAGGGAGGGGGGGGGTAAAGGTGTGAATTAGAAAAAGACCCAGAGGAACTGCCTCGTGGTAAATGTCTTCCTGTACGCTGGAGGGAGAGAGAGGGACAGCGTGTTGTTTGGCCCCACGACAGTGTTCACACCAGCCTGAAGTCTGAGACATGGGAACGGCATACTTCAGGAAGCAGGGGAGGGAAAATTGGTATTCATTAGGCTCATGTTTGAAACATGATATCAGGGTCCTTGAAACCACACACACACGATCTCTCTCTCTCACACACATGAATGCCAAACCCAGTGGTGTTATAATTTTCTTCCCTCTGTAATCAAAGTCTGTTCAGCTACACTCATACAAAACACGGTGGCTACATGGTCAGTGAACAGAATCTTCCCGTAACACACAAAAGGCTCTTTGCTCTGATTCTCTCACACATAATTTTTTTAAACAGGGATCACACTGGGGTTTTAATGTAATTTTAATGATTTTCTCCTGTGGTGGTTATCAGACACCACAGGAGAAAGAAGGAATGAGGAAAAACATTTGTGCAGAACAAAATGTAATTAGTCTGTTTGTGTGTGTGTAAACATGCTCTTGCACAAGTACTAGCAGGAAGCTGTGAGGCCTGAATGTGAGCGTGTAATTTCAGACCGCACCAAGGCGTTGCTGAGATGTCCGGAGGGCTGGTATCATACGCCTGCTATCCTGCAGGTGCAACAGACAGGTCACTGATTACGTCTCGTTTCCATGGGAGATCTCTTCCCTGATCTCTTCCCTCGCGACCCAGAACCAGACGACCAGGACTGAGAGAGGAGCTAGCCCTGCTGGCCCTGCTGGCCCGTGCTGGCCCGTGCTGGCCCCTGCTGGCCCGTGCTGGCCCGTGCTGGCCCCTGCTGGCCCCTGCTGGCCCCTGCTGGCCCGTGCCTGAGCCCCTGCTGGCCCGTGCTGGCCCTGCTGACCCCTTGCCCTGGCCCGCGCTGGCCCCTGCTGGCCCGCGCTGGCCCCTGCTGGCCCGTGCTGGCCCGTGCTGGCCCTGCTGGCCCCTGCTGGCCCGCGCTGGCCCCTGCTGGGGCCCGCGCTGGCCCCTGCTGGCCCGTGCTGGCCCGTGCTGGCCCCTGCTGGCCCCACTGCTAGCCCGTGCTGGCCCCTGCTGGCCCCCTCAGCCAGCAGCACAGATGAAAGGTGACAGACAGAAATGTAAAATGTACCATAAAACACCATTCATAATCTACCCGGGGAGATATGACAATCCAGTATTGAGGGCTGTACACAGCTGTACACAGCGACTTAGCAAGGCTCTTCCTGGAACATGTCAACTTCCTTTTAGTCTGCAGGAGACTGCTGCTGTTGGCAGGAACTGGGCATAAAATCAACATTCAAAAACTTGTGGAGAAAAGAGCCACATTTAATGGACAATCCATAATACATGTGGGGGTTCATCATCCTGTTCCACTCAGAATCCACTGATTTGCAAATTCATGAGCCTCGTTTTCCTTCTGGCAAAAAAGCTTGAACTCGCCATGACTTCTCTGATCACACTACCCCTGACGTAACCCAATCACACAGGGAAATACAGGTTCTACTGACCTCTGATGGGGAAACAAGAGCAGATAAAACATGAGCTGGCAGATCTGTCTGATATCCAGGCTATAATGAGAGTTCATGGGCTTCAACGATAGCAAAGCGCTTGTCCTGCTCGCACTGTATTTATTCATCTCTGGAACCGGAGCGATTAACACATCGATACTTTCAACAGCTTGTAATAATGAAGAACACAATAAACCCCAGACTCCTACGAGGACTCACGTCACGCGGCAAATTAGAGGCAACTGGTATGGCGTTCTGAAACGGGAGAATAATAACCAGGAAGAGAAACTACCTGGTGTAACTGAGTTGGAGCCTCTGACTGTGACTAAGGAGTCTGGATACAGGCTCAGCATTACTCAGATGAAACCTATACAGTCACGTGCAAGGCACCGTAGTCCTGCTAAAGAAACGTGATGTGTTGAGGCTCGACCCTGGTAGCAGAAGTAGAGATGCTCGTTTTGAAAAAATATTTGACCGATAACTAATGCTCGTTAACGACCATCAACCGCTGACCGACAAGATAACAAATGTAGAATGGACAAATGTCTGTGACCCATAAAAAATAAATAATAATACAACAAATGTTTTTTGGGTTGATTTTTAAATAGGCCTAGCAGCATAGACTAAACAAAAATAGCAAAATCAGATTAACAAAACGAAAACGCATTGCTGGCTGTACCTACATGATTGGCAGCTATAATAATTAACACAAGTACAATTAGGCTACAGAAATAAAAACAACGAAAACAGAGGTTGCCAAAGTAGCATAAAGTCGCTAGATTTGTCGCTAGTCGCTAGATAGATTTTTGTCACTCTGGAAGGTGAAACATTGTTGCTAAATTGGCAACACTGTTTAAACCGATAGTATTAACCAAAAGGTCAACGGTCCAAGGTTATATGAGCCTCCCAAAGCAGAAGGTCCGTTGGAGAAGTAGCTGTGGCAGGAGGCTGTCTGGTGAGAACTTGCTGGCCGCGCTTCCATCTCCGCATCAGGCCTCACAAAGAACCCAGGTTACTGCTTCCATCTCCGCCTCAGGCCTCACAAAGAACCCAGGTTACTGCTTCCATCTCCGCCTCAGGCCTCACAAAGAACCCAGGTTACTGCTTCCATCTCCGCCTCAGGCCTCACAAAGAACCCAGGTTACTGCTGCGCCTTCAGCCAACGCTGCATACATGGGCCTAATGCAACGATCGCTTTCCCTCCCAAAACTGGGGAAATACACTCAACGTACAAATGATTTGCAATCCTCACCCGTGAAATTGTACTGCCATCAACATACACTTTACCGAGTGTTAAAATACTCTGTAGAAAAGTGAGTGAGATTTTCCTTACCGTCTCCAACGTGTAAATGAGAACGCTGCAGCCACTTTGCCCCCGGCAGCATTACTTACTTCTCTGATGATTGAATCTGGCTAAACATTAAGAGACAAGGCGAGGAGAGTTCCCCCAAAAGCACAGTCCTAAAAGCCTTTCACAAAGCCTCCCCCCTCATCTCTCTGTCCCCCCCTCCCATCTCCCCCCCCTCCCATCTATCCCCCCCTCATCTCTCTGTCCCCCCCTCCCATCTCCCCCCCCTCCCATCTATCCCCCCCTCATCTCTCTGTCCCCCCCTCCCATCTCCCCCCCCCTCCCATCTATCCCCCCCTCATCTCTCTGTCCCCCCCTCCCATCTCCCCCCCCTCCCATCTATCCCTCCCTCCATCTCTCTCCCTCCCAACTCAGTACATCACCTGCACGCATTCTCTGCTCTACTTACCTCTCATCTAATTATATCCTCGGAAAGCTCTAGAAAGACTCCAGCTACCACACAGTAAGAGCACTTTCCTCTGGGCTCACAACTCGGCCATCCCAACACATCTCCGAGCTCCCTGTTCAGAGAGAGATGCATTCAGGTTAATCATGCAGGCTGGGGTGTGGATGTGCTTTTGTTGTTAGGGTTCATTACTGGGGCCTCGTCTGTGTGTCAGTGCCTGTGTATCTGCAGTCACACAGACCGACAGGGCGAGCGATAGGAAAATGACGCTCCATGATCCAAGTTTAAAGGTTAGATTTGATGACAGTCCATGTTCACCCGTCTTGACCAGATGATTATGCGCTAGTGAGGTGGTATATTATGGTACAAGGCAGTGGGATCACAGCTCTATTACAGAACTTATGACAGACTGAATGACACACCTGATATGTGAAACCTGTTAATACACCCTCATAAAAAACACCTAATACTTAGTCTCAATCACACAAGCATGTGACTGTCATGACACTGTCCGACAGAGAGCAGGTCATGAAGCAAACATGTCAGTCCTCCAGATTCACTCACATCCTGCGTAACTTAATGACATCACATCCTGCGTAACTTAATGACATCAGTTAAGATCAGATCCCAGATAATGTGACGTTTGTCCTGGACCAACACACAAAGCCTGCTGGGAGGCAGAGCATGGACCGCTATCCCATCATGCACCGCAGCACAGAGGTGACATTGGAAGCGTCTGCTGCGCGGGAGGGGGAGGGGAGCATGCAACAAGATGCTTTCCCTGCACACTGCCAAAACAAACTAGTCAAAGCAATGCTGAGGGTGATTCGCTTGGACAGTTTGTAATATTCAAGCATACATATTTAATATCATGCCACCGGTACAGTTCAGAATACTGCCAGCCTAGAGATGCCTGGTCCAGCGGCAAAACCGGAATATTAGCAGAATATGGAAACTGCCATCAGCGTTTTACACTCATCAAAATGAAATGATCCGCACCCTGGTGCTGTATATCCTGAACACGGCCGAATCCTGGGGGGTCATTTATAGTCTTTTTTATATCTCGTCAATTATTTATCTGTGCATTTAGTCTCTGTGGTCATCTCTCCAAGGGAATCATGATGCTATCAGTTAGCATTAAAGCTGCCTTTGTCAGAGGACAGAGTCAGAGGTATGAGTACCAGTTCTACTTGAGTGCATAATGTCACCAGACCAACAAGGAGCGACTGCTGAACTGAACATAGTGTTGACAGTCCGGACATCCACTGCTGAGTATAAACTCTACTTCATGTTATAGACCATTTCTTTGTTAGCTGAAGCTGCTAACAGGAACAGATCTTTTCAAATAGCTATTCTCCTAGTTAATCTCAGAGTGATATTTTTTTAAGTTAAAACCAAAGGTGCGCTAACTTGGCTTTGAACCTGACAAGCCATACCACCCCCCTCCAGCTAAAGACATGCTAATGCATTCTACATAGCGGTGAAGCTATCAGTTTCAACTAGCGTGGGCCAGCCCCTTATTACCCAACGGGGTGACAGTTTAATGAGACCCCAGCGTCGTGTCAGACAGCCATTGTGGTATTCAGCCTGTAGTATTGTGTTCGCCTACTTTGAGCACTTTAGCTCGGCGCACAACCCCTCATTAACCCACCAGCTCTCCTCACACAGTGACGCCAACCCACCTGAATCTAAGGCCTTTTGTTTCAGAGGAATGTGAGCGTGTCACATTAACCACGCTAGCTCGCCCTCGCTCCCAGCAGTGCTGGCGACACCGCTGTTAGACCCTGGCCTCCCTTAGGAGCTGAGTGGTGGCGCTAGCTGGGCTTTGGTGTCTGACTGCTGCTGCAGCTGAGGTGAACTGCTAAACTCAGTCCTCCTCAGTAAAGGTACTGTCCACCCGCGGCAGCTAGCTTATCGGTGGCGTAACTTGCTGGTTTATTGGAACATAAACCACTGATACGATTCTGTAACCAGACCAACCCCCCTCCCCCTCCCCCTCCCAAACAGAACTAATAGAACAGTGCCCCCTAGTGGTACTGGGTATATGAATGACAGCTCTTTCCCATCTGCAATGACAAAAACATGTACAGTAGGAGTGTGTGGATGGGAAAACACGTCATCACTTCGCCTAACTCAAGACCTTATCCACCCCCCCCTCACCCCCCCACCCCCATCTCTGACATCATGCTCTGTGACTACAGATGTCACTTGTTATTAATGTAGGCTTGACTGACTGGAATGTCAAGTCACTCCAGACAAATGATTATTCAATATCACGCTGGATTAAAATGTCATCTGAAAAACATGTTACATGCAGTGCCCAAGCAACACAAGGCCTACCAGCTCTGACACGGGTGACGAAACCATGGCTCAGAATGGATCCTGTCGTTGAGGACAATCTGGTTGTTACAGTAGATCACATCTACTCTAACCTGGGGGTGGCAGCACAGCCCGGGGACCCTCTCCTCCAGCCAAGCCTCACTATCCTGGGCTTGTCACTTCCCTGCCTCCCCCTCCAGGTTCCAACCTCAGAGAGCGAAGTGACCTTTTGTAGATATGTGGCTGTGACAAATGTGCTGAGGATGGTAGCAGTGCAGCTGGTGCTGTCAAGACCCATTTATCTCTCTACACATACCCTCACCAGGAGGCCAGACCATCTAAACCCTCCAAATGTGTCTTTCTAGCTGCAAACATCCTCTTCAATGGAGGGGGAGTCAAGCACACACACACACACACACACAAACAGCCATGGGGCCCCACTGTCCTAGCGAGGAGGTAATTGGACACTTCACACAATCTGAAGCTGATCTCCACCGGTCTCCTTCCTCTCCTGATGCGTTGTGTGAAGGCCCGGCAGACAGCCTCTCTCTTCTCCACCGGAGGATTTTCATCTTTAATTGACGCCGGCTCTCAGCAAGGAGCCGAAAGCAACAGAGAATAATTTCTTTCAAAGACTTTCTTCTCCTGGCATCTTTTGATGCTCAGGATTCCTCAGGATCCGTGTTGTAATGGGTATTTCAAAAGGCAGCTGCCGTAAATGACAGGTGCTTTCTGAAAAACACTACATGTCTAAAAATGCATGTATGCACGTGTGTGTATATAAACAAGTGACAATTAGTGAGAAATACACTCAGCCAGTGTCTGGTCAGGGTTGACCCCTAAACACAGACAACCCAACTGTCCCTGTTCAGACATCCAGGAGTGAGTCCACCCCAGGGGAGGCTTGCTGTGTTGTGACCCGCTCCAGACTCACCGTGCTGGGCCACGCTCTCCTCCAGCTCCTGCTTCAGCTGCTGCTGCTGCTCCTTCATCCTGGCCAGCTCCTGGCTGTTCCCGGCACTCAGGCTGTGGAGCCTTTTGGCCAGGCCTTCCAGGCGCTCCCTCTCCGCGTACACCCCCCTCATCTCAGCCTTCAGCTCCCTGGCGCTGCTGAAGTCATTACCTGGAACCAAACAGCAGGCTCTTCAGTTACGCAGGACTCGGAGGATGGGACTTGATGGTTAAAGGCTTGATTAGTTGTGTCTGATGTGAGGTGAATGAGGTAGATGAAGGAGCAGATCTGATAACCCCTCCACCCATCCTATAAGCCCTGCTGTTCTTTACTGTTTGTCATATAGTATGTTGTCAATGCCAAAGGCACATTTATATTTAATGGCAATTTAATGGACAATAATGTTTTTCTTATCTTCTAGTCTGATTGGTTGGAGGAAGTGATGTCGGTCACCTGACACGGCGGCGAGCTTGGCTTCGTGGAGGGCCAGGAGCTGAGTCTCAGTCTCGCTCACCTTCCTCCTCAGACTGGCCCCCAGCCTCTGACTCATCACCACCTGGGGGGGGGGAGAAGGGGAGGCAGTCAGGTCTCCAGTCAAACTGCCCTGGTGAGCCTGACTCATTATCTCTGCTACTTTCATATTCCTTTGTTTTGCTGTCATTCTCATTATACTTTTGTTCTTATGTCTGCTCTTTCTTCAGAGGACACCAGACAGAGACTGATGATGGGATACCTTGTTCCTAACCTTTAGAGACACAGAGGCTCTTCTTTCATGAGGTGAGACAAAGGAAATGAGAAATCTCCATAAAAGATGGCAGCAGAATGTCAGAGAGGAGAGAGGTTCGGAAGGTCAGCGGGTTGAAGGGAGATGTGTGTGTGTACATATACATGTGTGTGTGCTTGTGTATGCATGTACATACAGTGTGTGTGTGTGTGTGTGTGTGTGACATTGCACACCCACATTCTGACTCATCAACTGGTTCAGTACATAACTGCCGGACAGTCCTTCATATGACACAGTTCTTCTTCTGTGAAAGCGTTCTGTCTTCAAAGAGACTGTGGGCTCCCTCAGATCTCTCACAGAGCTTTGTTAAACAAGGGGTCTCGGGGAAGAGCTCATCTCAACAGGCTTTCTTTGTACTAAATAGAGAACAAGTGTTGCTTTGAAACACACCCATATTCTCATGTGAATCAGCGTACAAGCCAAACCTTCAAAGTCGTTCAAATAACAAACTTGGTCAAGAAAAACATGTTGTGCGTCCATTTTGCTCCACAGAGAATAACAGTTGTGCTCCAGAAAAGGGCTGTTTCTGAAAGCACTGCGCTCCTGTTAAACCCTCCATAGCTTCAGTGCGATACAGCATCACACACACACACACGTGACGATGGCTTTCTGGAGGGCAATGTGACATTGTGGTCCTCCCCCCCGCTGCACCTCCCTCCCCCCATCCCTCCCCCCATCCCTCCCTCCCTCCTTCCTTCCCTCCCTCCCTCCCTCACACCTCCCCCCTCATCCAGCAGTGAAGGATTTCTGCTGCTCCTGGCTGTCTAACCCTCCCTGCCCAGATCCATGTCTCTGTATTGAAAGATCATCCTGATACCATGTATATCCACACACACACACACACAGAGGCATATCATCATTCGAACACACATCACGGAAATCTATGCAGGCAGAGACACACCCCTTACAAAAAGGAGACATATAGACACACACACACATTCAAGCACACAGTGTGTGTGTGTGTGTGTTTGTGTGTGTGTGAGTGATAGAGCCTGAGGCCATGACGGCTAAAGTGACAATTTTCTGATGCTCACACAGCCTCAGGCTTTGCTAGACACACACACACACACACACACTGGGGTGGGATGCAGGAGTCCTGGTGAGGACAGCACACTGACACCACCCACCTCCCCTGCCCCCATCTCAACACACATCCACCCCAGACAAACACAACACCACACACACACAATCTTACTATTATAAGTTTGAGAGCTCTGGAGTCAACAGTCAGAGTATATTTCTGTCACATTCATAAAGTAATTGCAGCCTGGTGTTGGGTGGAGGGGGGCTGCGGAGCACAGGGGGTCCGTGAATAGAGCCTTACTTTGGCAGTGGCCTCCTTGATGGACAGACTGAGTTCCTGTTCCTGCTCCTGGAGTCTGGAACCAGAGGAAGAACACGTCAGTGAAGAAGAAACCGTATGAATCACACACACACACACACACACACACACACACACACACACACACACACACACACACACACACACACACAGGAACATTGTGGAACCATCACATGTTCAACAATGGTGGATCTAGACCATAACTGTTAATAAACCAGAGTAAAAAAAACACTTGAGGAAATGTTTCTAGGGAATCATAGCAGCTAATTCATGTCACAGTAGTTTAAAGTGTGATCCTAATTAGAAATAAATGGACAAAATGGAGCAGAAAATCCTCCTCACTCTCTCTAGCATCTCATCCTCACTCTCTCTAACATCTCATCCTCACTCTCTTTGGCATCTCATCCTCACTCTAACATCTCATCCTCACTCTAACATCTCATCCTCACTCTCTCTAACATCTCATCCTCACTCTAACATCTCATCCTCACTCTCTCTAACATCTCATCCTCACTCTAACATCTCATCCTCACTCTAACATCTCATCCTCACTCTCTCTAACATCTCATCCTCACTCTAACATCTCATCCTCACTCTCTCTAACATCTCATCCTCACTCTCTCTAACATCTCATCCTCACTCTCTCTAACATCTCATCCTCACTCTCTCTAACATCTCATCCTCACTCTCTCTAACATCTCATCCTCACTCTCTCTAGCATTACATTACCCTCATGTCTGAGCAACACAATGAACACTGTCACGTTGGATAATAATATTAATAACTTGCACGTATTTAACACCTTTCAAGAGACCTAAGGATGCTTTGCTCATAGTAAGACAATGATGCAATGTGATGTGCATCTTAGTAAAGACTGGATCACTGAACTTAATATCCTACAACAACAGACCTTTAGCTTCTCAATGCATTCAAACCTAAACACTCAGAATTCATATGAATATTAGCAGCAGCAGCACCTGGCTGATGTGGTCCTCCTCCTAACATGCTGTTGGTTTTATGAGAAGCTGTAAGATTAACATGTCAGCATTTCACCGGCTCTGTTCAGATGGCAGATAAACCAGCAGTGATGGTTACGACAGCACAGCGCCACATACTGGTGGAAAGACAAACTGCAGGAGTCGCCGCCTGCCGTTAATTCAATGAGCAAACTTCTCTGACAACAGAACCCAGTCAGGTAAACCACATCCAAATCTCACACCCCAATCTCTCCTTCCAATCTCAATCAGAATGGGCTCCGTGGTGTTCCGATCAGGGTGACAGAGTGTCAGATACCAAATTATCCCCCAGATGGTGGGTCAAGGCTCTGCGACGGGGATAAATACAATTTCCATCTCTAACCAGAGGGAACAGGACAGGGCTTTCCATAGCTTCCACTCCAACGCCATTACCTTCAGACGATTTGACGGCAGCATTCATTTGCATCAGAGAGGAATAATAAATATTCAAAACAGGTTCAAGCAGGTGAGAGTGAGGAGGGGAAATTGAAATAGCAGGGAACCAAGAACCTCCTGACATTTTGGAAACAATATTAAATGTATGCTCTTCCAAATACTGTGAAAGATTTTTTTTTTAAATGACACAAACACAAAAAAACAGTTGTGCTTCTCTTCATCCTTTTCCCTTGTTTGGTCTCTGAAGCCTCAGGTCTTCCTGTGGCATTCAGGCAGAGATTCTCACTTAATCATTATTTCTTAACCTAGGACAGTGCAGTGTGCAGTGGGATTTGTTTTAAATGTCATCGTTTGACAGTAGAACAATCGAGTTTGTGGTAAAGGTTATCACCAACAGGTGCCTGAGGGGGACAGTAGTGCTGTACAGCAGATAACCCTAATCATCCCCATGAAGATGAACCCAGCCAAGCACACTGCTGATGAGTACGACTAACAAAGACTGCCATTCGGATGTCTCTATTTTGTTATATTTTTACATCCAGCCTCTTTCAACGTCTCTCTGGCAGCCCCTTGTGGTGATGCCGTGCACTGCAGCTTCAGACTGTACAGGCTAGACAAGTGTACCCACCCCTAGAGGCACGTGAAGGTACTACAGGGGTATGTGAGAGAAAGTGGAAAATTGAAAAATATGACAGTAAACCATGAAAATACAGGTAGAAATATAATATTATCAATACATTTTTTATGGGGTATGGGGGATTCAGAAAAGCGTCTCTGAAGCCAAAAAGCTTGAGCACCACTGGGCTGGACGAGGCATTGAGAGGAGTGGGGAGGGCAGACCTGAGCGTGGAGGCAGGAGGCCAGACAGTCATCTGGGAGCGGCTCTTGCAGGTGACCAGGTCATCCAGGGTGCGGCTCATGTCCCGTAGCTGGGCCGCGCTGCGCCCTCGCAGGGCCAAGCTCTCCTCCGCCTCCTCCGAGCCCCGTAGCTCCTCCTCCTGCTGCTCCTGCTGCTCCAGACGCCGTCTGCGCTCCTCCAGATCCTCCAGACGCCGCCGCAGTGCCTGCATCTCCACCTGGGGAGGACACGGTTTGAAGAGGACACGGTTTGAAGAGGAGACAGTTTGAAGAGGAGACGGTTTGAAGAGGAGACAGTTTGAAGAGGAGACAGTTTGAAGAGGACACGGTTTGAAGAGGACACGGTTTGAAGAGGACACGGTTTGAAGAGGAGACAGTTTGAAGAGGACACGGTTTGAAGTGTGAACCAAACAGGTTTGTGACAGGAGGGTTCTTACACTCATTTCTACTTGTTAAGTTTGCTTGTAAAAAAAAAAAAAAAAACAATCTTTATAAAAACAATTTGATACAATTGTTAAATCATTCGTGCATTCCTCACAGGAGAGATATTTAGGTAATAATGTGCTCATTTTGCATACACTTTTATCCAAAGTGACCTATAGACAGGGATTTGAATGTGTGACTTCTTGATCTCTAGTCAAAAGCTCCAATCACTGAGCTCCACCAAACTACAACACTGTGATATCTAGGAGCTCCACTCACCTCCACCTGTCGTTTCTCCTGAAGAAGACAGGAGACTCTCCTCTGCTGTGGAACCTGGACCAGGTCAGCATCCCGGCCTTCACTGAGAACCAGAAAGAGAGAGAGAACCACCGTGACTCATTCTACCTCTCCCCCAGGACTGTCCAGCCTCTCCCCCAGGACTGTCCAGCCTCTCCCCCAGGACTGTCCAGCCTCTCCCCCAGGACTGTCCAGCCTCTCCTCCAGGACTGTCCAGCCTCTCCCCCAGGACTGTCCAGCCTCTCCTCCAGGACTGTCCAGCCTCTCCCCCAGGACTGTCCAGCCTCTCCTCCAGGACTGTCCAGCCTCTCCCCCAGGACTGTCCAGCCTCTCCCCTAGGACTGTCCAGCCTCTCCTCCAGGACTGTCCAGCCTCTCCCCCAGGACTGTGCAGCCTCTCCCCCAGGACTGTCCAGCCTCTCCTCCAGGACTGTCCAGCCTCTCCCCCAGGACTGTCCAGCCTCTCCCCCAGGACTGTCCAGCCTGTTCCTGGAGAGCTCCAGCCCTGCAGGCCCAGCCAGCCCCCAGTTAGAAACCAGGTAATTTGTAGAATGTGCTGTGCTGCATTAGGGAGGGAGTGAAAGCCTACAGGCAGTATCTCATCCAGAACACGGCTGGACAGAGCTGCTCTAAAAAGAAGTGATGTGTTATTTTTAGATAACAAAAACACAGTTTCATAACGGACACCGTACATTCTCATTTAACAGATTATAATCTCTGGAGGATTGTTCTACATGCACAAAGCAATAGAGTCTGGTCTGAGGCAGGGGCAGCGGATCAGAACAATGCAGCCCTGTTTTTGTGCCTTCGTCAGCTGTGCTCCAACAGGAACACACGCTGTCCAAACCCCACCTGAGCTACATCCTGTTGCAGTGAGCTACTTCCTGTTGCAGTGGGCTGTTTCACAGAAAAATACTTTACAGCTTCATTTTCCACATCAAGTTTCATGTTAGTTTTGGCTGTTGTAACAAGTACAGGTACAGTTGGATTCTAGGTCCTGTTTGCAGGGGCGCGTATAGGGGGAAAGGTTAGGACAATTCCAAGGGCCCCTGACTGACAGGGGCCCCAAAAAATAGAAAAACATCCATCTAACCTAAATCCTCTATGGTTCTACATCTCAATTTCTACATGAATAATCCCAACCCTTTGTGAACCAACATTCTTAACAATATATAATAAATAAAACATAACATGGAAATAATCCTATAAGGCCTCTAAAAATGGTTTTTAAATCCATACAAATTCTACTGAATAAAAACATGTAAAGGAGTGGTTACTGACGTGGCGTCCTGGGTCCTGCGGAGGGTGCTGTGGAGCGCGTGTCCCAGCCGCTGCAGGAGGAGGGAGACCCCTGGCTGTCTGGAGGGCAGGTCCAGCTGCAGGCGAGCCCGCTCTCCAGACAGCTCATCCAGCTTCTTACCAAAACGCTCCGCTGCACACACACCAACGCAAACACACACACACACCAAACATCAAAAAAGTATATTTCTATTTGCAGGGTGCCTGGATGTATAAACCCCACTGTGCAGTCTGGCACCAGCCCCAGTGTGCAGTCTGGCACCAGCCCCATCTGCTGTTTGTCGTCTGACCTTAACCAGGAGTCCTATTCTGACTGCATAGTGGCTTGACTCATCCTGGAGCAGACCCAAGCATGTCCACTTCTAACCCCTCAAGAAAACACTGTTTACACACACACACACACATCACCTCGAGGAACCATCAAAGAGGCCACAAGCGCAGGTTGGCTGGCACAGTGAGCGATCGCGTGAGAGAGGAGCGATTCCCATTCTCCTTCTGCTGCTACCTCAGAGAATCAGGAGTTAATGTCACAGGGTCTCCATGGTTACCCCACGACCTCCAGGGGCAAAAGCTGGAAGCCTTGACATAAACGACACGGCTGCTCTGCAGACAGGAAGGGTTACTGATGGTCTATACAAACCCTACACGGGTTGGCGTTTAAAACACCATCATTATTTGTGGTAAGTTCTTTAAACTCAGTCATGAGCTAGGAAGTGAGAGAGAGATAGTAAACATTACCAGCCTTCCTGACCCACATAATCACTCCAGCTAAACACATCACTGTGTGCTGAAGAGGGGGTCACCAGCTGTTCTTATTTATCTAAGTCACAAGGTCCAGGAAACAGGTCACGGTACAGTCTTGACATTGAAGCCAACTCCACTCCCCAGCAGTCAGGGTCTGTAGGCCAACGCTGTTTAGATATCTGGGTCAATGAGTCTTCAATGACCAGACACCAGTCTCAGCCCTTTAGAGTGATGTGCTGTCACAACAACAGCAGCAAATAGAGCGAGAGGATTTATGGATGTAAAACTCAAGTTGTGGGTCAAATCTCTATTTCTGAACCCAGCAGTTACCAACGGCAATGTGAATCCATAACAGGCCATACCAAACCAGACTGAGCACTCTTGTTTGTTATGGTTCCAACTGACACATTTAAAATGTCCATCCGTGCTTCAATACGGCAGGAAGAGGCAACAGGCTCCTGCTGACTGGGAGGCAGACGAGGAGATCCCAGCCCAACACTGGCCTCTAGTGGAGGCAGGACACCAGCCCAACACTGGCCTCTAGTGGAGGCAGGACACCAGCCCAACACTGGCCTCTAGTGGAGGCAGGACACCAGCACACCACTGCTTCAACTACTTACAGTGAAAGCATTACGGCAAAGACTACATTCATTTTCTCTCTCAAACTGTCTGTATCTCGCTCCCACTCAGTGCTGGAGTATCCTCACCAGGTCATGGTTTATTACAACACATCCTGACTCACCGCTGTCATAGTCATCCTCAAGGACAGCTTTCTGCTGCAGCCTCTGCAGTTTCAACATCATGGACTCAATCTGAGAAAGGATCAGAAGAATAACAATTAACCAAGTCAAATCATCTGGTTAGGGTTAGGGCCTAGCCCACACCCCCCCCCCACCTTGGTGCTGGTCCGGGTGTTCTGCAGGCAGGCCTGTAGGGCTCCTTCATACGTCTTCAGCAGGCTGCCCCAGCCCGGCTCACCCCCCGGGGGCGCGCTGTCGTAGCCGGATGTGGCAGCGTCCGAATCCAGGGACACGGACGAAGCTGCCTCGGTGTCCATGGAGTCAGAGTCGGGGAGACTCTCCTTCAGGTCAGACGTCACCGAGGTGCAACCCCCCGCCTCCCGGCCCTCCCAGTGGCGATCCTGCCACAGCCTCTCACCCAGCGACAACTCTGATTGGCTGGGTGGGGCCGAGCCAAGCTCTGATTGGCTGGGTGGAGCTGAGCCAGGCTCTGATTGGCCAGGGACTGAACCGGGTTGTCTCAAAGATCTGTCTCCTGGTGTTTTAGATGTTGGATGACTAGAGGAAACACATTCAGGTTCCTGCTGGACAGACAGGGCTAACCCAGCCCTGGAAGGTAATGTCTTAGAGGATGACTGGTCTGCTGGTTCCAGGGAGGAGATGCGTAGCTCAGGGACAGTGTGAGCTCCCTGGGTGGAGGTGAGCGACTGCTGGATGAAGCTGAAGCTGGACCTGAAGGTGTCCCCTGGGCCAGGGAGTCTGGGCTGGGCCGGGCCGGGCTGGAGGCCTGGGGTCAGCTGGAGGTCATAGAAAGGTTTGTCCTGGGATCTGGACGGAGGCCTCGCAGCCCCACAGCCCTCCTGAGGAAGACAGGGAGCGGAGGAGGAGAGGAGGATGTGTCGACACTGACCCAGGGAGAGTTCATCCAGGGCAGGTCGCTGCCGGCTTACAGACATAGTGTTGGTTGGTTCGGGGATGATGTCATCGCGATCCTCCCCGCCAGCGCTTCCAGATACTCCGTTCTGCAGGCAGGTGGTGCTCCCGTCCTCCCCAGAGGAAGAGCTCTGAGGCCTGGGCAGGTCTGGCCTCACGCACCCTGGCCTGCGCTGGAGCCTCTTACGGGTCAGGCTTCCAGCTGACTCAGAAGGCAGGACTGGGCCACCTGTTAACAGTTAGATTAGCCGTTAAGCCTGATAGCACAACAACTGCACAGCGAGGAGGGCAGCACAGCTTTAAGTTTGGATCATGTCAAAACAAATCTGAGAAACTGTCTGTTATGACCCCCCAATAGGTCTGTGTCATGACCCCCCAATAGGTCTGTGTCATGACCCCCCAATAGGTCTGTGTTATGACCCCCCAATAGGTCTGTGTCATGACCCCCCAATAGGTCTGTGTCATGACCCCCCAATAGGTCTGTGTCATGACCCCCCAATAGGTCTGTGTCATGACCCCCCAATAGGTCTGTGTCATGACCCCCCAATATGTCTGAGTCATGACCCCCCAATAGGTCTGTGTCATGACCCCCCAATAGGTCTGTGTCATGACCCCCCAATAGGTCTGTGTCATGACCCCCCAATAGGTCTGTGTCATGACCCCCCAATAGGATTCCCCTGTTATGTGTCACATGAAGCTGTGCTAGTGTGTCCAGCTGGATTAGACCTTCGTAGGAAGAGTCTCTTTCCCAGGCGCTGGGAGAGTCCAGCTGGATTAGACACTGGCGCTGGGAGAATCCAGCTGTTGAGAAAATCCCAAACGCCCTCCGTCATGTTCACAGAGAGAGCTCCTCCACAGCAGATGCGGTCACACGGTTCAGGCGCAGGACTGACAGCCAGAGCAGCGGGTCCAAGCTGCGTGTACTGAACTTTGTTCTGTCCTCTGGAACACAGTGACACTGACAACTTCTCATAATAACGCTAAACTTTACTGCCCCCGAAGGGACATTTGTGGAGAGAGAGAATGGTGCACAGTTCTTGGATGAGAAAGAACGGCAGTGTTGGCAGAGGGTTTGTAAAGTAACCAAACTGAACAGAGGGTTTGTAAAGTAACCAAACTGAACAGAGGGTTTGTAAAGTAACCAAACTGAACAGAGGGTTTGTAAAGTAACCAAACTGAACAGAGGCTGTGTCCGTGCCTGGCCACCTGCCCCGTGTCACACAGCGCTGCTGCAGATCCCTCGCTGGGCACAGAGGAGACCTCAACAGCTCCTTTGTGTCCAGCTGTGCTGCTTCTCTAGCTCTCTGCTTCCCCCCCCCCTCACACACACACACACACACACACAGAGTCGTGGCTGCATTCAAACGCGGGCGCCGCCACAGAGGGGTCATTCAGAAGAACTGGCGCTAGAAATCCCACAGAGACAGTAGAAAAGAGCTCAGACATGCCCCGTTTGTTTTTAAATACGTTAAAGGGGAGTAATCAAGAGACCCTCTGAAAGACTGGATTTCATATTATAAATGTTCCATCCCTGCAGGCCTATGTTCTGGTATGGTCTTAAAGGTGCGGTTTTAGATCTATTGCTTCTGTGTCAGCGGATGCAGTATATTACAGCAGGAATGTGAGACATTAGAACACGATGGAGCGTACAAAGGAGTCACATGATCAGACTTCCATGATCCTAACATGATGTCATGCTTCTGGACTGTCTAGCGCTGAGAGAGAGAGACCCAGAGGGAGAGACTCCACTTAAGGGACAGAGGGCCAAGCTAAAAGAGAGACAAAGAGCGATGAAGGGTGACGGGGGGGGGGGGGGGTACTGGAGGCCTTGTGTGCAGTGCCCTGACCAGGAGAACAGTAGCAGACATGCAGGCTTCCCACCCGGCAGCCCTATCCTCAGAGACCACAGCCCCACGGTCAGGTTACACAACCACTCCATCTAAACTCTCTCTCCAGACGTGGTCACTGTAGCATGTCCCACCTGTGTAACCTGAGACACACTGCAGCCCGGGTCAATCACAGACCATCTGGGTGGCTGGGACAGAGAATAACCCCCCATGGAGAGAACCAGACCTATGTGAGAGGCTAGCAGGGGGGAGGGAGTGGGAGGAAACATCCCACAATCCATTGTTTGGAGTAAGAAGCCGTCTGCAGCATGCCTGTGTGTCACCTCCTTCCTGCCAACAGTGAGCTAAAACAGCTTGCCAAGAATTCAGAAAGAAATTACTCAGAAATTAACGTATTTCTGCATATTCCCTTCGCTAACACCCAGTCCCATTTCACACATCAGTCTATTATAAGGTCATTTGGAAACAGGTCCACAGAAGCAAAACAGAAACACAGCAATGCACAGGCCTGAGAAATGCTCTGCCTGAGAGATGCAGTATTTACCTTAGCAGATTAAAGAGGCCTTCCTAGCCCCCGTATGGTAAACACAGCTTGGTGGAGAGCCACCACTTCAGCAGTACAGGAATGTGGAGGATATCATAAAAACACAAACGTTTGGGGAAAGAGCTCATCGGCCTCCGACTCCCGGACCTGCCCTTGTCAGCACCACCCGCACCACCCTCCTGAGAACCCACCTGCTGGCCAGATGGGCAGTCTGTCACTTGTGACTGACCACAGCGGAAACACAAGAGAAGTGAAAGTGCCCCATCAGTGTATTTCCCCTCCTCTGTCACTAAGTCAGCTGTTAGAGTTGACACCCTAAGTATTCATGCCTGTAATGTCATCTGTGTTAAGGGCTGAGAGTAAATAAACAAACCCTAAAAGACTGTATATGTACTAAATGTTTATCATTTTAGGTGGTTAAGGTTTGAGACAGCCTGGTGGGATTGTGTGCTGGGCTCCATGAGAGAAGCCTGCTACACACCACATACACACCAGCTACGCACCACATACACACCAGCTACACACCACATACACACCAGCTACGCACAGAGCAGGCATGTTTGGCTCGGACAGCCATGAGCTTCCTGTCAAGTCACATGGGAAACATAAAGCAGCTGAAAATAATGAACACACACTCTTTCTCTCGTTCACACACCCTTTCACACTATCCATCTTCCTCTTTGTCTGGCCTCTCTTCATCTCCCTCTCTCTCTCTCTCTCTCGAAACGCTAAAAACACACACAGAGCTATTTAATGTTGGTAGCTCTTTTGTGTGGCGTGCACAGTATATAGTGTCAGATATAGGCAGAGTCACAATGACAGTAGTTGTGGCTGGTAAGGCTCACAGAATCCCCTTTTTGTCGTCATTGAATCTGTCATCTGTGAAGATTTTACACAAATAAAACAGGAATTTCCTCCACTGCAGTCAAAAAGGTCAACATGAATCCATGTCAGATAAAATGCCTCTTGTCTGAAGGCAGTACTGATGCACGTGAGCATATGGCCCATGTATAGAACACTTCCCAGTGACCCCTTTAACTGCTGACACGTCATAGCTCTGTTTCCAGAGAACGCAATATGTTTACAGGTCAATTAAAACCGCATCGGTTGAACCCTCCCCCATAACCGCCGGTTGGATGCCCTCGAGACGTCCACCAGTCTGGACGCGGAGAGAAGTCCACTACTGAGCGGGTCTCTAAAGACCAGGACCAACAGCGGGATGAGGGTTTTAGTCCGAATGTCATCTATTTGATTTGCGGCCAGATCTGCAGTCTGACTGGGGAAGGAATAATATTTGATCTGAAAAGCATGTTTCACGCTTGCAATATTTGAAAACTTGAAACCAAAAAGAGCAAAAAAAAACCTCGTGAGAACATTTTGTTTGGACAGACAGGAGGATTTGCAAAGACCTCGGACACAATGTCAGTAGGGCAGCTAAACAGTCTGTAGCGTCATCCGGCAGATTCCCACAATCATAAGCTTCACGATGTGAAGAAGATCACTCAGTTAGCTACGTGAGGAATTAAGGTCAAACATCAATCCACTCACCCAAAGCCCTGTATCACACCTGTGTTAGCCACGTTATCATCATGGTCAAATAATTAGGCCCTACATTTTAAATATGAATGATTACATTCTGATTCTAGATAGCTAGCTATGTAGGCTATCACACTTGGGTATCGGCTGGCTTTTTTGTTAACTGCAGTTACAGCCATACTAAACTGCTGAGAGCAAATTCCATCTTTATATCTTCTTCACTATATGATCATTCCTTTGTAAATATCTTAACTTTGTTACGTTTTAATGTTAGAAATCACTAGTTCTAGGCCTATTTGAAGAAACTACACAACTTCCAACAGGCGAATGTCTTCCATTGTCATGAGCAACGCTGAAGATGCGCGTGGCGGCTGTCAACTTACCTTGGAATTCCAAAGTCATCAACCCGGCAAACATGTTGATGAAGGAGCGACTTGAAGTTATATTTCCAAATAAAACACATGAGCGAAAACTACAAAAAAAAACTACTAAAGTGGGATCCCCTCGCAAACGTAGCTAAGCAAAGCGACTGATCTCATTTCCGTTGTAAAGAACAGACTCCTTGAAACTTGGTTCTTCCCCACTTGGGATGGAATGTTGTTATTCACTCCGCCTTTTCGGCATTCAAATGCCCATAAGAACAGTGTCAGCGGCTGTACCTACTTGTAAAGTAATGCCCTATTATTTATACATGATCATCAACGAAGTATAATACCTCAACTGTAGGCAGTCCTGCGCTAACTCTAAGGATAACGGTGGTGAAAGGAAATAAAATAAACTTCGGAGGTACTGTTAAGCCTATTTAGCAACGAGTAAAACAAAAAGGGAACGATTAAACGTTTCAAGCTTATTATAGTAATATATCAATTGCAATACATTACAGTCCAGGCGATTGAAATCGAATATCCGCGCCCCATGGCGCACTTCGCTCCGTTATGTGTCGTGTTGGCGGAACGGGTACACGAGGAACAGTACGTGTGATGGAATTTGACTCGAGCTCCTTTTGGCCGCCTTATAAACGAGACAGCCAATAGTTGCGCTCGCATCAATACAAAACATTATGGCTAATTTACATAGCAAACTGCATTATTGAATTAATCTCTTGAGTTGTTTTTAGTCTGTTTTTGGAGAAAGTTACAAATGTAGGCTATAGGGTGGAAAGCAGTGCGTAAAAGGCGGAAATCGAGTCAAATTACCTTGGATTTTATCATGATCATCAATGATTATGCTACTCTGTGACTTTCACGTGACTTATTAAGGCTTCTTAAATTGTTGAGACACAACAAATACCAAATGGGCTTCTAATGACTAATGTCTTCGCTTCTAATGCATGGGAAAATAAACGGCTTCAATAAAGCTGTGCCTTTCGTGCTCCTTCCCGCCCCCCCCCCCCCCCCCCCCCCCCAAAACCCTTTTTATTCAGCTGATTCTTTGATGGACATGAGTGTTGACGATCCCAGCAGTAACCCGGTGTTGTACCGAAATTGGTGACCTATTGAAAACTGACCAGGGGGCGCTCTTCTAACGGCTTGCTGTAGGAAATGTTCGAACCCTAACCCCAACCATAACCATAACCACAACATTTGCTGACCAGTATAGCAAGCCATCAGAAGAGCACCCCCCGGTCACAGTTTTCAATAGGTCACCGATTTCGGGACAACACCGGCATTACAAAGAAGCTGTATTGTTCACTGCTGCTGGTCTGCTCTGTTAATAGGTTTCATCACGAACTACGGTGTCCTAAAAATCCGTTGTAAATCTAATTAAGGCATCGGCTTGGATTTTAAGATTAGATGCACTTAATGATTACTGTCAAGCAAACCACATACCTGTCTTTTAATCGAACCTAAACTCACGACGACTATACACAGACAACCACTCAATATGCCACAGCTAGCTGATTCCTAATCTTTCCCTGAGTCCGTTTGTTTTTACCGAAAACTTTTACTTCTAAATCTGGGCTGTTCGTGTGTAATACCATCAGTCACCACAAGATGGGGTACGCGCATTTTAAACCACTAAGGGGGTAGCATACGTCGCCGAGTATAAGAGAATACTTAAATTAAAATTCACCATACTAATGCCTACGGCTAAAATTACATTACAACAGTCCTATTCTAGAGATGGTTACTGTTCCTGAAGGGAAAAGAACAGAATTTATGTTTCTGGGAGCAAACAAGGAGTAACCAAGGGAGTCAGGTGGCTGAGCGGTTAGGGAAGTGGGCTTGTAATCAGAAGGTTGCCAGTTCGATTCCCGGCAGTGTCAGATGACGTTGTGTCCTTGGGCCAGGCACTTGGGCACCCTACTTGCCTCGGGGGAATGTCCCTGTACTTAATGTAAATCCCTCTGGATAAGAGTATCTGCCAAAATGACTAAATGTAACCATGTCTTGCTCTTGCAGAACATATTCAAATAGTCAGAAATAAACTTTGCACACCTCAGTAGATCTCAATCTAGGGGGAAAATGTGCTAATATTTTGGAAATCATGTGCCAAAAGCCAGTCAATATTCATATTAGTAGAGAAAAAAGAATTTAAGCCAACCCCAGTGCCTCTATATGTCAGACTAACCTGTTCACCGAAAAAATGTCATGGTGAGAAAAAAACAAGTATTTGGCGAAGCCTTACTTGGAGTTTTCTTTAATTCCATCCCAGTAAGGGGTTGCCTGAGGGTGTGAGAGGCAGGGAGGTTCCCAAAAGGCACATACAGCAGACAGCTCGTTCACCCTGCGGTCAGACAGATAGCACCGGGCCTACATTATCTGTTTGACACACCGGAGAGAAAAATAAACTATTGCAACCGCACAGGCAGGTTCAGACAGACTGCAGCACTTCAAAGCGACGACTGTTGTTTGAATAATGGAGAATTGTGCTGGATTGGAGCTGGATTGATTACATCTCCCACAAATGTTTTGCAGACATCACTTTTATACCATAAGAAACAACGACAGAGCAGTTTATCACAAAAAGCTTTATTTTATTTATTTTCACTAACTCCAATGCAAACAACCTGAAAATATAAAACAAGCGTGTGGCATTCCACATCCTAACATTGAGACAGTGGTGAAGGGTTTCCCAACTCGAGGAATGGCAAACATCAAATACTAAACCGGCACATGACTCTCACAGCGTAACAGCAAAACAGAACAAAACTATTTTTGATATGGAGCAGATAACGACCCCCCCACACACACACACACACCGGGCTGTGGACCAACCAGAAGCCTTGCTCATCTAGGCCACGCCCTCATCCGTGTCCATGAGCGCCGCCCTGCTGGAGAACACGTCGGCCAGCATATGCTTGGGGATCTCGGAGCCCCGCACGCGCAGGGTGTAGCAGGCGTCCTCCACCTTGGCCAGGCTCTGCCGGAGGGTGTGCAGCTTCTTGGACACCTCGTAGGGCCCCGTGTTGCCGATGTAGGCAAAGCCGTCGTGGATCTGCCTCAGGAACTGGCTGAGCTGGAAGGGCGTGTCCATGTCTCCGTTCCCCACGCTGCTGATGCACATCCGCATCAGCTCCCCCGTCAGGTCGGCCACGCCCAGCAGGTAGTCTGTGGGCGTCACCTGGAAGGTGAGCACTGTGGTGTCTGGGGCGTGACCCTCGCACCCCTGCAGGACAGGAAGAGGAAGCTGGCTTCATCATCCACATACTGGGTTCACCTGCAGACACTCGCACAAAGCTGAAGTGGAACTCTCACAAGCTTTATGTATAGACAGCTATCCATGTTCTGACAGTCAAACAATGACAACAATGTCAACGATGGTGCCAATAAGCGGATGGAAGATGAATCAGCAGTGTTGTGTGTTTCTGTGCACTATGCCACGAGATAACAGCCATTCTAAAAAAGGAAAGAGATGAAATGAACTCAGCTGATCCAGACAGCAGGTTGGTGATAAGAGAGCGAATAACTGCGATTTGGACACAAGAGAGTTACTGTATTTTCAAGGAGTTAGGATGCAGGCTTCCAACATCTCAACCTAAAAATAGTCAGAGGCCATGCAGGGACGTTGACCAATCTGATAAGAGCGGTGGGAGGGGCTTCACAAAATGCAGGCCGTGATCAAGCCAGAAACAACAACCACCAAAACAATCAACAACCCAACAACAAACAAGATTCCAAACTCAGTCTTTTTCCTCAAAGTCAGAACATGAAACTATGCATTAGAACTCGGCGAATAGACTAATGTTCTGTTTACCTGCCCTTGAAAAGGTGTTTGCACCTGATTTTGTGACACACAAATGAACCAGTCAGAAATCCTGTTTAACTGTTCAGCAGTTTGTGAGACTCAGTACTCAGTATATGGTAGCAAATCAGGTTTTGAATATTAAAAAGGCATTGAATACTTAATATTGAAATGTAAACACCACCAAATGTGTTAATTTATATAAACATGTATATAAACAAGCTTCAGAAATTCAGGTTGCTCAAATTAAGATCCCCAAAATTCCCAGATGTGGTTCTAAGCCTAATTTGTTCTGGCTCAAATTTTTCCGGCTTGAATGTTGAACCTTGAATTTTTTTATGTTTGGGATCTGAATTTTACTGTTCGAATTTGAGCAACCTGAATTTCCGACCCTGGAATTTTTGGATTAGATTTGTTTTTCTACATTGAAAATAAATTCAGATTTCTATTTAAAGGCAAATTCAAAAACAACAAATTTGTGGTGTTTACATTTCTAAATTAATATTCAACTTTAAATTCAAAACATTATGTCACTGATTGGCTTCCATATGACTGTGAGCACAGAATATAAACAAAAGCGTTTCCTTCATGTGTGAGGTGTGGACTGTACCATGTGTGAGATGTGGACTGTACCATGTGTGAGGTGTGGACTGTACCTTGCCCTCTTTGATGAACACCAGCCGGGCGTTGATCTCCTCCAGGCTGACGAGGGAGCGATGGCGGATGAAATGCTGGAAGGACACGGCCTCCACGTACTCCTGGATCCCTGAGGACACAGGAAACAGCACCTCACTATTACCTCAAACAAAATCGTTTCCCCTTGATTTTAACAGAAGCAGAAGGGTTTAACCCTAGCTGGAGGGATGAGGATCTGTTCAGGCGTTCAGAGTGAGGATCTGTGCAGGTGTTCAGAGTAAGGCATCGTAGATGACCCCCTATTAGTTTCCACCACTCATGTAAACAACAATCCAATAATCACAGGACGGAAGACATTGTGTCCAACGTTTACTTTTGGAGCGGCAATTTGACATCAAAGGGCCTCTATCTCCCTGTCACTGACCACAGATCCAGTGTCTGGTTGAGGCTGTGGTTCATTTAGAAGTCGGGCTCACTTCTTTTGCTCACTGTTGTTTTAAAGTAACAAACAAACTTTTACCATACTCAGGATTGTCTCTTGTTCTGTCCAATCATGCCACTTCAACAACTAATAACCCATCATGATTGGTTGCAGCGACAGACTTTCACAGCCATGTTCTTTTGTATCTGCAAAACAGGAAAGGTGATGACATCACCCATGAAATACCAAACTCCCTCGACCAGACTGTTTCTTTAGACTTAACTGAGTAGAACAAACACTTTTCCCAGCACAAATCTGCCTTTACAGAATCTGCACTTGAATCCTGAATGTCTGAATCTTGTTGAGAGATAACAGCTCTTGTGCTGAGACATCTCATAACAATGACTTGTTCTGTTGTGATGGACAATGATGACACTGTGAATGCCTGTCTTAACCACGCAGGAAATTACATGAAAAGGTTGCCTGCTTTGAAGCTGGCAGGCAAAGTTCACTCAAGTTCCCGAGTCCACTACAACGATCACTTCATTTCAGTCAGCTACAGTTTCTGAGGATTGCAACACGTTACAATCAAGCACAGAAAAACACCAGACAATTTCTAATTTAAACAAGCGCAAATTCAGAATAGTTACAACCACGTATGTTAACACAGTTTTTTGGGGTGACCAACAGACTGAGCAACAGAGCTGCTAGTTCCAGCTCAGAGCCAAAATAAGGGAAATAATTCCCTTTAATAAATGACCAGATAGCAGTAATTAGCAATAACAAAAACAATAATTTACTTTAAGAATGTTCTGTTCTTAACTTTACTTCAAGACATTTAAGTATGTCTGCAGCCTAGTGCCTGTACATCTACCATTCAAACCCCACTAATTTAAAAAGCCACTAGGTTCTCCTAGACACATGCTTTACCTGTACTCACCGAACACAATACAGCAGGCCCTTCACACATCAGTGGTTCTAGCATGAGGTAGTCAGGTGGCTGAGCGGTGAGGGAATCGGGCTAGTAATCCGAAGGTTGCCAGTTCGATTCCCGGTCATGCCAACTGACGTTGTGTCCTTGGGCAAGGCACTTCACCCTATTTGCCTCGGGGGAATGTCCCTGTACTTACTGTAAGTCGCTCTGGATAAGAGCGTCTGCTAAATGACTAAATGTAAATGTAATGTAATGTAGCATACCCTGGTTTTAACGCCAACTACAGTCTATAGAAGAGAGTAAGCAGGCTGCAGCACCAGGCCCTCTGACCAGAGTAAGCAGGCTGCAGCACCAGGCCCTCTGATCAGAGTAAGCAGGCTGCAGCACCAGGCCCTCTGACCAGAGTAAGCAGGCTGCAGCACGAGGCCCTCTGACCAGAGTAAGCAGGCTGCAGCACGAGGCCCTCTGACCAGAGTAAGCAGGCTGCAGCACCAGGCCCTCTGACCAGAGTAAGCAGGCTGCAGCCCCAGGCCCTCTGACCAGAGTAAGCAGGCTGCAGCACCAGGCCCTCTGACCAGAGTAAGCAGGCTGCAGCACCAGGCCCTCTGACCAGAGTAAGCAGGCTGCAGCACGAGGCCCTCTGACCAGAGTAAGCAGGCTGCAGCACCAGGCCCTCTGACCAGAGTAAGCAGGCTGCAGCACCAGGCCCTCTGACCAGAGTAAGCAGGCTGCAGCACCAGGCCCTCTGACCAGAGTAAGCAGGCTGCAGCACCAGGCCCTCTGACCAGAGGATGTTGGCAGGGCCTGGATGGAAAGATCCAGGCTGTCTCACATAACTACAGCACCTCACCCATAAGTCCGACAACGTGTACCACTGATACATCTGCATGTTGTAATGCCTCAAAAGGTCTATAGGGCTATCACAGCTTTCAGCATTGATCACTACGGAGGAGGACTAATCTGTTTGCTTATCAGTTCCAGGCCAACGACACATCACTACAGTACTAAAGACATCATTGTCTCTGATCCAATCAAGCACATACTTCACAGCACATTTATTCAATGGCAACAACATGCTAGAGTTTCTCCCAAGAGACTACAAGGCTGTTAAGATCCTGGGAGCTCCCATGCTCCTCTCCTGATGCACCCTGGGAAGTACGTGTCCTCCAGTCCGTGCCTCAGGTCCACCGCAGCCCTCTGAGACAGACAGCAGACAAGCCTCCAGACCCAGAGCAGCTAAAGCTGCAGATAGCCCTCCAGACCCAGAGCGGCTCAAGCTGCAGATAGCCCTCCAGACCCAGAGCGGCTCAAGCTGCAGATAGCCCTCCACACCCAGAGCGGCTCAAGCTGCAGATAGCCCTCCACACCCAGAGCGGCTCAAGCTGCAGATAGCCCTCCAGACCCAGAGCAGCTAGAGCTGCAGATAGCCCTTCAGACCCAGAGCAGCTAGAGCTGCAGATAGCCCTCCAGCCCTCCAGCTTATCGACGTGCAGCACCGGCCTCTTATCAGAAGCAATTACCTTCAAATTCAGTTCACAACACTTTAATGGTACTTGTTTGAAAAACAAACCCATTAAATGTGACTGGAGACTTCCAGTCCAGCCAGGTTAGTCATTTGTTGGGGCAAGATTGGCCATATACTGATAATCTAATAACGAGGTTAAGATAAATATATAAATAAACATCTAATTGGTGGGAACTGCTAAGAGTCACGTTGCACGGGAGAATACAGCAACAATCCCTGACAAGCAATCTCAAATGGACTTCCCCAGCTTCTAGATAACAGCCAACCCCATCTCCCATCAGAGCTTTCCTCAGAAATACGCAGACCTTTTGTCTACCCATTACATTTTTCTATTTTTTTTGAGAAGTGGAAAAACAGACCTTTTCATCAGAAGGTTTGAGGGGGATTGAAACTGAACACGTATGAGTCATTACAGCCTTGCTTTCAATCAGTCACTTAAATGACCTTGAGTCAAATAAAATGGCAAATCAACTGTTAACATCTATTTCGAGGTAATAATTATCTTTTCTTGAGAGGGATGAATGGAATGAGGGATGAATGGAGAGGGATGAATGGATGAATGAATGACAGCTCACCTGGTGTGAATGCTCTGTGGAACTGATACAAGTCCTCTCCTCTCAGCTCCTCAGCAACCTGACCAATCTTCTCCCTCACAGCGTCCAGCTTGGTGTCTGCCTCCACCAGGACATCCTCCACGTTCGGTACACTGCAGGACCATTTAACACTCTGAAGCCAGCTCACACACAGCTGTGCATGCCATATACAATGTTAAATTAATCAAATGTAAATATAAAATGTTACCTGGTCACTCTGTGCAATAGGAATATGCTCCTCTTGCTCTCGATGGTGATGTCCCGGCTGAGTTTCACCAACCTCTCATGTTTATCATGTTTGACGTCAAGCTCCTGTTGGAAAACTTCAGACACGAAGATTAGGTCTCCAATTAATGGCCGCTTATTTCACTGTATTGATTTACTAAGACTGGTAGTTGTGTCTATGCAGTGGCAATGAATATAAAAAATTGTACATAATTTGCCAGATACTCTACTGTGTATTAGATAGATTGGTATACCCTTGAATGCCGATAGCACAGGGGAGGGTACGTCACTGTCCTCCGATTTAAACGTCGTGCCATCATTTTTTCTTCTGCGGGGACAAGCTTCACCTAAAACAAGTAAACTTCATTAGCTAGCTAGCAAGCAAGCTACCAGTAAACAGATAACTAGTTAGCTAACGCTAGGTAGCTAAATGACCACATCCAAATGAGACAAGCCTCATGGTACATGCTTGCAATTACCTTCTCGCTTATTCATACCGGAACAGTTGTGTTTGGTAACTGTGTTTTGAAAGTTAGGTTAATATCGTTTAACACTATACAACTATAGCCTGGTTAAGAGTGAAAAAACGATTATTTGAACAAGAATCAATTGCATGTCCCGTGTCTATCGCCTAAGGAAAATGGTTCATTTGGGATACGCTAATGATTCACAGTACAATACAGAATTATGAAAATATATCTAAGATATTAAATCCAAAACGAAAACGTTTTGTTGAGTTTTAAGGCGTATAACAATACGACTTGGAACATTTCATTTTGCACTTAAATCACTGGCAAGTCTACGGACCTCGTGTGGCAGGGCTTTTGCGCTGTCTTCTTGCGTAATAGGAACAGATGTATGCTGGGAAATGTATTTTGGTCACCCTAACAGAACGTCGTGGCTTTTACTTTGGGGGGGGGGGGGGGGGTTGTATTTATGCAGACTTATGTCTGCGGTGTAAATTGTATTTAACTGTTCCCCTTTACTGTTTAGTCTTGCGTTAAATTCACACAATCCTGGGTACCTTTGAAAATAAACTAACCGTATTACAAAGATATATAGCCTATTTACACTATCAAAACAAACATTTTGATTAATGACTCTGAATTGAACTTGCAGTGACAACCTTTGAAAGCCCTGATTACACAGATCAGATTTCCTCGCCTCTCCAGGATCTCCTTCTCGGGGGATTCATGCCAACTGTGTACGTGCAACTCGTCGGGTGCCAGCCTCCACGCGCTCTGCAGCACAGATTCCTTCAATTTCTGCAGCCGCTCACTCCAATTCTCCTCAACCTTCCGACACATTTGAATGAGACAATAATATACATACACTGAGGGTATGTTCATGATTATTCAAATATAAAAACAATTGTCATTGAAGGGTTGCGCGGGGTTTGTAAACACATTGCACATTACACATTGGCCTATTTCGATTCATATATTTAATGGGGAATATTTTATATAATGTTGTAGGAAGTGACATATTGTAGTTTAATATATATTTAACACCAGTTTCAAACAAGTGCATTTGTACTATTCTGTAAACTACACTAGTGTGGGCCAAGAACGTAGTCGTTTGTAGGCGGAGTCAGAGTAGACATCAGAGAGGGGCAAGAGCGTACCGACGTACAGAGAAGGCGCCATGCGACACTCGCGGATCTAAGCATAGCCCAACAATGTCCTGACGGACTACGACCTCGCCGAGATGCGGTTCTCGAAACCATGTATTCGTGTGTACCGCAGCATATGAGGTAATAACGGAACACGTGTGATGAAATTGTTAGGTTTTAAATCGTGGAGAGCTGATTTTCCGTTTCATTCGGTGTGGCGTGGCAGGCAGTGGATCACTTCCAAACTTATCAGTAGCGGGGCGCGTGTAAAGGATTGGATTTAAAGAGACCGTACTCGCATTTCACCGCAAACATGGAGAAGGAAAGTACAGTAGATTTGGACCGAGACCGACAGTATTGTGAACTTTGTGGGAACATGGAAAATCTTCTCAAGTGCGGCCGGTGCCGGAATTCCTTCTATTGCAGTAAGGAGCATCAGAAACAGCACTGGAAAAAGCATAAGCTCATTTGCAAAGAGCCGGACAAACCCCAAGTCTCAAAACAGAATCCCGAACCTGAACAATCGTCAGGGGAGGACGGTAAAGAGAGACACGGGAAACCCCAGCTAAAGAACCACACAGAACCTGAGGACATCGCATATCCGGTTGGAGAACGAATGAAAGGGTTTATCACGAACGCAGAGGGCCAAGACGGTTCTGACAACAAACAAGATGGTTCTAAATCAAATGGACAAACTCGGTCTTCGCCTCAAAAGCTCGCCATGGAATATATTGTCCCGTGTATGACCAAGCATGGCATTTGTGTAGTTGACAACTTTCTTGGAGGGGACATAGGGCTGGGCATTTTAGAGGACGTGAAAGCTTTGCATAAAACTGGCAAATTCACTGACGGACAGTTGGTCAGTCAAAAGAGCGACTCCACTAAAGACATCCGAGGAGACAAAATAGCGTGGATAGAGGGAAGGGAGCCGGGATGCGAGAAGATACGTTTTCTAATGAGTCGCATGGACGACCTTGTCAGACACTGTAATGGCAAACTGGGAAACTACACAATAAATGGAAGGACAAAAGTAAGTAGCAAGTTACAAAAACACACATTTGAACATTTGATTTTGAGATGTAACTTTTGTGCTGCACCCCCAAAACTCAGTCAGCAATATCTGCTTGCAATTATTTAAGGCTGTTCTATTCCTATTTAAACTAAATGTTTGGAAACCCAACTGCAAGGCCTTGGCCCAGACTGGCAGAAACAACCTGTCATACACACACACCTTATCTAGAGGCCTGCATAGGCCTCAACCCTCCCTGTTTCTCCCAGGCATCAGAACAGAGAGTAGAGTCTGGAGAACAGCTTTCCTTTGGAGACATTAGGTTCTGTTGCCACCAAAAAATCCCTGGTGGATGTAGGCAAATGCAGCAGCACCTCTCATCCTATAATAGACTTATGGTATGCCACCTTGTTCACATCCAGCTTGTATTACACCCTCAATACACGTCCCAAAGCCCTGACTCTGTAACTCAGTAAGCCTATTGCTTGTAAGCCCCCCCCCCCCTCAAGGGTTAGACCAACGTGAGACCAGAGAGGCTCCCTGTCTGACAGATCTGACCTCTGACCACGGTGACCCTACGACCTCCTCTGACTCTGGAACAGGAGCCTGTCTCTCACCCCTTCAGGGACAAACACACCGTCACACATCCCAACAGCGCTTTGACCAACTGCAAGTGTTTCAACTTTGACCGGTGAAACATTTCGATGAGCTTTGAATTGATCGTGCAGAGCAACTGCTGACAAAAACATACAAAATAAGTACATTTAAGATTTATATTTTATGTTATTCAAGTAGTCTTCTCCAGTTATGGGATTATAAACTCTTAGTTGGGTGTTGATCCTGGGTAGTCTTGACATCAAAGGTCTAGGCAGTCAGGCTGACACGGTGGCCTGGTAACCTCAGGGTGTCTGCTACACTTGGCTCAGGATTTCAACGGATTGGAATTAAGAATCAATCAGACAAATTCTGAGTATAAATCAACTATGCAGTATGTGTACAGCTTCCTCCAACTTCTCAGAGCATCTTAATGCCCAGGATATGAATGTTAGCTCATTCACATGATGCATATAAAAAATAAATCTGCCATTCTGTATTTCACTTTCTCGTCCTGTCTCTGCAGAGGTCGTCTTTGTATGTTTTCTCAAACTGCTCTTCGTGAAGACCTCGTCCAGCTGTCCTTCCCCCACTCTTGTCTGGTCCTTTGCAGTCATCCTGTTGTTTACACTAAATGAAGTGTTTACCAGAAAGCACAGAGTCCATGGAGAGAAATACAGATTTGTTTAGCGTGTGCTGCGTTGCAGCCAGTCACCAAGTCAGATGTTGTTGAGGACGTGAGGCCTCGAGGACGTTCCTCTCCTCCTGTCTCGGTAGCGCCGGCAGGTTGTGAACCCAGCCTGAGAGGAGGACCAGGTGGTCAGTGTTGCGACACACACACACACACCTCTGACCAGCTCAGTGGCTCAAAGGAACCCACAACAATGCTAGTGTGATTCACAAACGGGACAGATAGTGTTGCCCAAATAGTTATTTAATATCATTGTTGTAACTTCCTCTTTCCCTCAGTTATACTGTGAGGAATGACAGGCTGCTGGAATTGTTTGTTTCTTATCAAGCATGGGGTGTTTATCAAGCCTGGGGTGTTAGAAATAACAGTATTCACTTGAGACTCATTTCTGTTTCCATGGTGCCATGTTGTCTTGTTAAGAATGTAAGATGTAACGGTTACTCCCTTGCAGTTAAGCCTTGAGGTTTTGCAGTTATGGTGCACATATGGTGGTCTCACAGTGCCAGTGCTGAACACTAACATGGGGCCAAAGTTCAGTAGCATGGGGCCAACGTTCGGTGAGCAGCCTTGTGAAGATCCTCAGTGCTCTGGAGAGGAAGTTGCCACTTGACCTAGATTATTACACTCATAATTGGAGCTTTTTATGTTGCTTGACTGAAGTTGTACTTCCTAAAGCGTGCTGAATCTAAAGCGTGCTGAATTTAAAGCGTGCTGAATCTAAAGCGTGCTGAATCTAAAGCGTGCTGAATCTAAAGCGTGCTGAATCTAAAGCGTGCTGAATCTAAAGCGTGCTGAATCTAAAGCGTGCTGAATCTAAAGCATGCTGAATCTAAAGCATGATGACTTTCACACTCCCTGTTTGGTAATCTGGGCTTGTATAACCTAGACCCTGAACCAAGGTCTAGGTGAAGGGGGCCTTTTGATTTAGTTAGGCAGACATCAATGAAGAAAAAGCCAATAAATATGCATCAGTAGAAATTAAATGACACGAATAATAAGAATAACATTTTTAAAAAGAAAATGTAAATAAAGAGAGAATAACACACGTCATTGATGGTTCTTCAGAGTCTGTTGGCCAGGTTATACTGGCTCACAGCACAACTTCCACAAGCTTTAGACTTACAAGGGTGCTTGTTCTGGCAGAGAGGCCCGTGTCAGTGACTGATCCTATTATAGAATGAGCACTGAAGTCAGTCTCACGCCCAGCACTGTCCCTCTGTCCAGGAAACTAGTTAGCTAACCAGCACCACACATCATCCTGCTCCTCATTCGCCACTGGGAAACATCAGAGACTGAACGTGCCACAGTTGGTGTTTGAATGAGAGACACGTCTCCACAATAGTTTGACTGTTGATGTTAATGTTGGCCTTCTGGTCTGTTGTGACGAATGACAGCCTGTTTGGGTTCTGTTGTGTCCAACAGCTTGGCTCCTCTTATATGAGCATGTTTTAAAAAATGTTCTAAAGGATTCATTAAGCTGCAGGCTCAGAATTGGATCTGCTTCCATTACCTAACGTCTGGCTGTGGTAAACACCAGGGGCCTCATGTATAAACGTTGCGTACGCACAAAAAGCTTGCGTACGGTGGTTTTCACGCACACTTTGTGATGTATAAAGATTTACTTGACGTGAGAATGTGCGGGCCGTCACGAAAGGTTTTGAGCAGACGTGATAATGTGCGGACTGTCCGCAAAGTCTTGTCTGGCTCTGTAACGTGGCGAATTCTAACTGAAAAGTGCCGAAACTCACCAAACATTACAAAATAAAGTTTCCACTACTGTTTATGACGTTGACTTCAAAAAACATAAAAATAAAAGCTTGATCATTTATGTGGATGATCACATCAAAATGCCAAAACCCAAAACGGGAAATACTATAAAGCCTTTTGTTTAATCCGCCACCACTTAATAACATGTTAAACATGAGGGTGTCAAATGAACGACAAAATCAATGCATGTCACGCTAACCCTATAGCTGCCATGCTGTTACGATGCGCCACCACTCGTTTCTTCATTTAAAGTTTTACGTCGGACCAATTCTTCTTAATTTCTGCCATGGTCCGGTTCTCTGAACCCACATCATCTATGGCCCTATAATAATAATAATGATTTTATTTGTAATGCACTTTACATTTAGCTAAAGTGCTACAGGTTAAAAACAAGAAAGGGCACAAATAGTGACAGTTTTCCACTCCGCCGACTTTCTTTTGTCGCTAATACCTGACAGGCCGACAAACAGGACACATTTTCTCGCCTCCACCTCTGTTGTCAGAACCTCAATCTCACAGTTACCGTATTTCTTCGAATAAATGCTGTGGCGTTTATTAAATAACGTTCATTTTTGTGCAGCGTTTATTCGAGGGTGGCGTTTATTCGAAGAAATACGGTCAGACAACAAAATGACCTCAGGAGCGCATTTATAGTCCATCTGCATATTCATTTGTGGGAGGAGGAAAGGCGGGGTCAGTGGCTCGTTCACGTGCAGTCAATCTCACGTTGATTGTGATTTATAAAGGAAAGGTGCGCAGGACCTGGCGTACGACCGGTTTTATACATGTGAATATTTCTGTGCGTAGGTACTTTTCGAGTTTTGGCCGTACGCCATCTTCTGGTATAAAAGCTGCGCAATCCTTTATACATGAGGCCCCAGGGGAGTAAACCAATGTGTGTTGGACAACTCTGGCTTGCTGCTGGCAGGGCCCAGCTCTGAAGGTACAGTCCTGTACCGGTGTTGTGTGTCTGCTTTCCATTGTTATTTTCCTCCAGTAAAATGAAAGGAATGAGGGAAAAGCGGGTTGCTTCCTCTTTAAGCCGCAGCGTCTGTGATGGGTAGAACAGCGTCTAGTTGCCCTCCAGCCAGGGTTGAACCTCCCACAGACCTCTCTGCTCCAGGGCTGAACCTCCCACAGACCTCTCATCTCCAGGGTTGAACCTCCCACAGACCTCTCTGCTCCAGGGTTGAACCTCCCACAGACCTCTCTGCTCCTCTGTCTTCTTCTTGACTGTTTGTGATTGTGTGGATAAGTCAAATCAAATGTATTTGTATAGCCCTTTTTACACGCAAGCATGGCACAGAGGGCTTCACATATGCCCATAGAACTGCCCCTCCACCAACCTAAACCCTCATAAGCATCTTTTCCTGTAAGCAGACCCCTAACAGTTTGACCCTTTCTGCTCATTCTTAGCTGACGTCAATAAACTCCAAGTTAAACGTGATACCATCACTCTGATGTCAGAAATTCTCAGAGCCACAGGGGCCAGTGAGCCACAGGGCAGATTTAAGGATGATCTCCAAAAGGTCTCATTTTGAGAGTCATGAGTTGATTCCTCAAACCACCAGTGGATGAGAATAAAACATAGCTGACCTGGGTACAGTCAGCTGACCTGGGTACAGTCAGCTGACCTGGGTACAGTCAGCTGACCTGGGTACAGTCAAATATCCTATCTCCCGTAGTTAAGTTTATGAACTGTAGTGATGTGTAATGAAACAGAGTTTAAGGCTCAACAGGTATAAAGGTTAATATAAGTTACTCAATAAGAAAGTGGGGATGGACACTGATGTTCACATAAAAACAACCTGTTATATTATTTGTCTTGTGTGCCCTTAACCCTTGTCTTCTCTTCGGGTCATTCTGACCCATCAGTCATTGTTACCCACCGTCGTATTGTGACAACTTTACCGCATACAAAAACAAAGTGAAGCATTTTCTTTTAACCGTTGGGCTGTCTCAGACCCTCCACATTGCGAAGGTTAAAAGAAAATGATTTTTATTTGTTTTTGTATTGGGTAAAATTGGGTAAACACAACGATGGTTCGTTATGAACCTTTGGGTCATGTGACCCGAAGGCAGCACGAGGGTTAAAGAAATGGTCAATACTAGAGCGTAACAACAGGCGTTGTTGCCTTGCATAAGTCACACGTTAGAGAAACACATTGAACCAAGAGATCAGTTGACAAATCCCTCCGTTGATGGCTGTTTTTACACTGCTTGTTTTGTGTCCCACTGGACAGGCAATAATGAATTCTCAGCCCATTGAAAAAAACTGGATTTATTTGAGATGTGATCTGGAGCTGTTCAAGGCTAATTGAGACCAGAGCAGAAAAATAAACACTTGCACAAGGCACGCTCTGCATGGTGTTTCTTATCAACCCAAAGTAGTGTTTCATTAATTACGTTTTTATTTTTATTAAGTAACTACCAGAGATTTGAAGTATGTGTATTAACTAACCTGAAACAATCAGCTGTTAAGACTGTGTTTGACTTTAGTCTTCACTGGGGTGAGGCAGAGTTGCTTGATACTTATTCCAAAATGAGAAAGCATGCTTGTCTGTCAGTGACCAAAGGTCCATTTATCACATCCCCTCTCTCCTAACTCTTCTTTCTCTCTCTTGCTCTCACCCCCTGCTACCCTCTCCCTCCGTTCTCCATAGGGGTCGCCCCCAAGGCTGTGTGGAATGTAAACAAACAGCATGGTGATCAGGTTCAGCCTCCTAATGAGAGCCAACACAGGAATGTGGAAGAATGACTCTGCAAGGCAGAACGTGGTGCAGGAGAGAGAGAGGGGGGAGAGAGGGGGGGGGGGGAGGGAGAGAGAGAGAGAGAGGGGGGAGAGAGGGAGAGGGAGAGGAAGGTAGAGAGGAGAAGAGGGAGAGGAGGAGAGAGAGGGGGACAGGGAGAGGAGGGTTTGGATACAGATTCTGATTTGGGATCCCCTCTGGTGTGTCGTAGCACTAGTTCAACAGCCTCATAAAAACAAAAATGAATTCATTTCCTATGATGATACATTTGTCTTAGAGTAAATCTACTCACAGTAATCATGTTGGTACTTAGAGCATCAGCAATGTAGATCATAAATGATGTATGTTCAACATACCTTTTGACAGCTCTCCTAACGAGTCACTAAATGGTCGGAACTACACTTACAGTGGCATGCCAGCTAAACATAGCCCCTGACTGATCACATTTCCTCTGGAGCAAGTGGTGTTCACTTCCCCATGCTGGACAGGGAAGTGGGTTTTTCTGGTAGAGATTGGCCACCTTGTTATTACCTCCCTGTTGAGGTTGAACTGTCACCCATAGTCTCTGGATCAGACCAGAAGTAGCTACATTAACTACAAACATGGAGGAGAGTCATCAGCTAGCCTGAGAAGATGCATACAACTTCAGCTAGCCTAATACTAACCTCACAGGTGTGGCAAACCTCTCGTGCATCTGGCATTGTGCATCATTTGTGGACTTGCCTGTCTTGTTTTAGTTAACTATATTTGAGCAGAAAGCCCATCTCTGGCCATATTCCCAAAGTTAGCAAACCTTTCTTGTTGGCCAGCCCTTGAGGTCTATATTTCTGTAGTCGACAAAGGGCGGGTTGCGGGTTCCGCCCACGACCTAGTTGCTAGGGATTAAAGCATACATGAATGTTCCTCTACAAAGGTAAACGTCGGGTTTTCAAGTTAGCTATTGTATCCGACCAGTGGGATGTCGAACTCACGCAGTCTTAAGTCAGACAAGTTTGACATGTGAAGCTAATTTGACATGTAACGCCAGTAAACAGTCACAATGGACGACATTAAAAGGCTCTTAATATCCCAGTTGAAGGCGCTAGCAGTTTCGGTCTGAAGAGTTCAGGGGAGAACAGCCCATCTGCAGTTCACATCTTGTGTTTTCGAGGCGGGTGCTGCCAGATCTAGGAATTCACATTTTAGCCAACTCTTGTCAGTGTGACACTTCCTGATAATATTTGTTTTAGTAACCCCTGTATCAATTTTCAAAGCTTCCTTGTTCTTCTGCAACCTATAGCTCTATCGCTCTCTGTAGGCCGGGGGTTGGTCCGCAAAAATGCGCGCGTGCGGTTGCAGCAATTGCAAGTGTTTTGAGTCATAAAAGTCAAGCCCATATCCTTCCATACCGCCTCTTTCCACTGGAAGTGTTGACAAAGTGTTGACAATGACCACTTTGTTTGAGTCTTGATTTAGGTTATTGAAACTTGTGTTCGAGCCCAAATGTGTCCACATTATTATCATGTAAAATTAACTTTTCTGTGTTCTAAACAACTGGTTCGACCCCCCTAGTTGCAGTCCATGTTTGCCGGTCGCTCTCCGTGCAGCATGAGCAGCGGTGGGAGGAATCTCTGGGCGAGTGAGTCAGCCAGGCTCCCTCACGTTCTGCACGTAGACCAAGCATTAAAACACTGCTCCGCTGGAGAGAGGCCAGGAGTCAAAGTTAACATCAGTTCACTGTCGTTTCTCCTCCTCCCCTCACCACCCTCCTCGACACTCTCTATCTCTCTTTATCACCCCCCCCCCTCTCTCTGCATTATAAACAGCTTTGCTACACAGGGGGTCTCGCTCACAGGAAGCTCTTTGTCCGTTAGCGTGCCTCTCGCGCCCCTTTGAACCTCCAGAGCGCCCCCGCCCTCCAGGGGACAGGCTCCATGCAGTAGTTGGTCAGACAGCGTCACTGAAGCTGGGCTCACGCCTCCTCCCGCCTCCTCCACATGTGTGTCTTCTGGAGAAGTCTCTGAAGGTGTGATGCAGGTCACCGCCGGCATGCTCAGTATCGCTGCTAATGTAGAAGCCCTATAGTAGACTGACGCAACCGGCTGCTGGGAAACATTCCCGACGAGTGGCGAACGAGACGTATAGAAGGATGCTCCTCTCCGGTTGTCACGGTAGTCGTCACGAGAACAAGTGTGAATCCTTTGTGGATTTACTTTACCAAAGCAGTCATTTAATAACATATTCTCATTTACAATAAAGACCTGGCAATGATATAACTCCAGTAGATTGTGTCGTTGCGTTACAGAAGTCGTTGCTAGAGTGAGCGTTGTAAAAGACAGGTTGAACTTGAGCAGGACGTTGTTTTCATAGGAACAGTTTTCTACATGGAGCACATGAATGCTTTACAAATCTGGAACAGAAAATAATGTGGACATTATTTCGCTTGGCGCTGGACCAAGCCGAGGAGTTTAGTCTGCGGTGTGTTTAGAATAATGTTGCTATGGCTTTTGTTGATGTACGTGTGTGAAAAATAAACTCGCCCTTTGTTTTTGATATCAACGCGTAGACATGGTATGTAGGGCCTAAACGTGTGTGTGTGTAATGTGCACATTTTCTCATGTGTGTTTAAGCTCAGAAATGCTTTGTCCCACAGTTGATAGTCGTATACTGATATTTCTGCCCTCTGGACTGCATAAAGGCGAGGTGCACAGTGAGAACCTGTCTTTCTACATACCCGTCCCACAAGCCTGCAGTCCAAACGAGGCAGGCCTCCCAGAGAGTGAGAATGCCTCATAATTCTCTTGAAAGCCTGTTTTCAGCCGTGTTGGACAGAAGAGTTCTGCAGGCTGTCTCAGTGCTGCCGACACAGCAAGCTCTGCCCCTTCACTGTGTTCTTGGAGAGTCTCTGCTGTGCATGTGTGTTGGATGTGCAAACACCCCGGCTGTTCAGCCCTTATTAGAGCAGGAAACTGCGAGGGGAAGTTGGCTTACACTTTGATATCTCCGGTTTCTTTTTTCGCTGCTTTCGAGTTTATAATGTGACAGCAGGTTGTAAGTGAGCTGTCCTTCTCCACTCTGCCTGGTCAGACTAGTCACCACGCTGGGCTGCTTCAATACACACACACCTGCTTCAACACGCACACCTGGATCCCCTGGCTGCTCTTGCCTAGCTCTCAGACGGATCAACACACACACACATCACTACTACACAGTCTTCTGAGTATGTAAACAAAGAATACATCTAAAGCCTTTGGAGCTGAACAGAGATGTTGCTCAGCCTATCAGGACTGAGGAGGTTGATGTTGTTGTCTGTAATTGTTATCATGTATCCCGAGTAGCTCCCCTGATCCTGGTGTTTTGTGTTTTCAGGCGATGGTGGCATGTTACCCAGGCAGAGGCACAGGATACGTGAGGCATGTGGACAACCCCAACGGCGATGGGCGATGCGTCACCTGCATATACTACCTTAACAAAGATTGGGATGCCAAGGTACGTAGTGTCACCGTCCTCAGTCTGTGTCACACGTAACAGAACCAAACGTGTCGACTCTAGTTGTGTGGTAGACCTGCCTGTGTCCAGGGATGACCCCTCACCCACCAGCCACGCCCTAGTGTCAGGACCTGCCTGTGTCCAGGGATGACCCACCAGCCGCTCTCTCCTCTCCATCTAATCCCATTACACATCCTGATAATCCCCAGAGACTAGCGCAGGGTGGCAGAGGGACGACCCCAAAACGTCCTTCCTCGTCACCCATCATCCTCATCCTTAGGCAGGAGTTGTTGGAGCTGAAGTCAACTTAAGTCCCCAATCTCTGAACCCTGTCATCCTGGAGTCCCTCCCACCTCGCCCCCCTACCTCCTCCCCCCTCGGAGCCCTCCGGTCTGGTCCCCGTGAGCCACGCCCCTCCAGGGTGGAGCAAGGACCAGAGGAGACACCCGTGCCTTTGGAGCTTTAGGGTCAAAGGTGACTCGCTGAAACGGAGCAGGAACTAAGTTCTTGAGCTTGGAGGGAGAAAACAGGATGCTGGGCTGCAGGAAACAAGGCTAATGTCGTGACAGAAGCGCAGCAGTGAGGAGGTCTGGCCCAGCTGGTTTCAGAGGAGGTCAGGGGAACTAGCGACAGGAAAAGAGCACGTAGCCTGAGCTAGGTGTGGAGGGACCAGAGCCTCAGCCTCTCTGATACTCCACCTCCAGGCCTGCTTACTGAATGATCTCATTACTGGAACCTCTGTTTTGCCAGTTGAAGGGAGGGATGGTGTGACTAGGCTAATCCTGTGCCGTGGCGTTGAGAAGGGAAGAGGATCATTGGACAACTCTGTAAGGATTACAGAGTGCTCAGACGATGGCAATGCACAAACAGTTTTTGGGTTGATGCTCGACGAAAGAAAAGAGAAAAGTCAGGTTTGGGTCCCACATCCCCCACTTTTTAGATTGTTAGATGTAAATGTGCTAATTGCCATCTAGATTGTGATTGGCTGTTACTGTGGGTCCTTTGAGCGAGCTCTCTGTTCTTGAGTGTGGTTGCCTGGATACGGATGGCTCCATCAGGGGATGATATGACTGGAATGTCCGTGTTACTTGCGCTTTCATTATACACTGCTACCAAATTGCAGTTCATTACAGTTCAACTGTATACATTAGTGTGGCTGTCTCCTCCTTCATTAGAGGTTTGTAAGGCCTGTACGTATCCCCAGAGCGGAGACAAGCCAGTACATTGTTGTTGTTGTGTGTTAAACAGGCAGATGGAGCCCATCAACCAGAGAGCCGTGATGTCCCCTATGGGCTGTGTGAGGGGGCCTGTGGGCTGTGTGAGGGGGGCCTGTGGGCTGTGTGAGGGGGCCCTGTGGGCTGTGTGAGGGGGGCCTGTGGGCTGTGTGAGGGGGGCCTGTGGGCTCTGTGAGGGGGGCCTGTGGGCTCTGTGAGGGGGGCCTGTGGGCTGTGTGAGGGGGGGCCTGTGGGCTGTGTGAGGGGGGGCCTGTGGGCTGTGTGAGGGGGGGCCTGTGGGCTGTGTGAGGGGGCCTGTGGGCTGTGTGAGGGGGGGCCTGTGGGCTGCGTGAGGGGGGGCCTGTGGGCTGCGTGAGGGGGGGCCTGTGGGCTGCGTGAGGGGGGGCCTGTGGGCTGCGTGAGGGGGGCCTGTGGGCTGCGTGAGAGGGGCCTGTGGGCTGCGTGAGGGGGGGCCTGTGGGCTGCGTGAGGGGGGGCCTGTGGGCTGCGTGAGGGGAGGCCTGTGGGCTGCGTGAGGGGGGCCTGTGGGCTGCGTGAGGGGGGGCCTGTGGGCTGCGTGAGGGGGGGCCTGTGGGCTGCGTGAGGGGGGCCTGTGGGCTGTGTGAGGGGGCATCCGTGTGAAGAGTCAGACTGATCAGCTATGTGAGAGGTTGACCGGCATGCAAGTTGCAATCTGCTTTTCCACTCTGCAGGCCCTCTCTCCATCCAGCTTACTTCCTGTAGCTCAGTCTCTCCATCCAGCTCACTTCCTGTAGCTCAGTCTCTCCATTCAGCTCACTTCCTGTAGCTCAGTCTCTCCATCCAGCTCACTTCCTGTAGCTCAGTCTCTCCATCCAGCTCACTTCCTGTAGCTCAGTTTCTCCATTCAGCTCACTTCCTGTAGCTCAGTCTTTCCATCCAGCTCACTTGCTGTAGCTCAGTCTTTCCATCCAGCTCACTTCCTGTAACTCAGTCTCTCCATCCAGCTCACTTCCTGTGGCTCAGTCTCCCCATCCCTCCACAGGAAGGCCATTCTCAGCCCTCACTTCCTGCCTTCCCCCTCCTGCCCGGAGCGCAAGTCTCCTCCTCTTCCCCCTCCTCCTGCTCCTCCTTCTGCTCCTCTTCCTCCTCCTTCTGCTCCTCCTCTTCCTCCTCCTTCTGCTCCTCCTCCTCCTTCTGCTCCTCTTCCTCCTCCTTATGCTCCTCCTCCTCCTTCTGCTCCTCCTCTTCCCCCGCCTCCTGCTCCTCCTCCTCTTGTTCCTCTTCTTCCTCCTCCTCTGTGTATCAGATGATGGTGGAACAGGATGTATAACCTTATTTTTAAGCCGCAGTCTTAAGTGTCTTGATTTGTCACCTGTCCAGGTCTCTGGCGAGGCTTAAGGACTAACTTGTCTGCTGTGTACGTGTCTTCCTGCAGGAGCACGGAGGCCTTCTCAGGATATTTCCGGAAGGCAAAGCCCAGTTCGCCGACATTGAGCCCAAATTCGACAGGTTGCTGTTCTTCTGGTCGGACAGACGGAACCCTCACGAGGTCCAGCCTGCCCACACTACCAGGTGAGCCCTCCAGACCCTCACTGGCCTTCACCCCTGACCTCTGACCTCTGGTCTCTCCCTTTAGGCTCTCTCATATCCTAACTTGTCTCACCAGGTATGCCATCACCGTGTGGTATTTTGACGCTGATGAGCGAGCCAGGGCTAAAGAGAAGTATCTAACAGGTGCGTTTGAAAGAAGTCAAACTGAAGCCAACTGTGTTTGCAGTACTTTAGTACCAGGGCTTCCTACGTGTCAGATGTTGACTGTCTGTTTCTGCAGGGGCCGGAGAGAAAGCTGTGAAGGTGGAGCTCAACAAGCCGTCAGATGCCAGCTAATGAGAAGCCAGGGCCCCTCTTACGGCCATGAAGTGCTCTGCTCTGCCCAGTCTGTGGAGAGAGTGTGCTCTGCCCAGTCTGTGGAGAGAGTGTGCTCTGCTCAGACTGTGGAGAGAGTATGCTCTGCTCAGACTGTGGAGAGAGTGTGCTCTGCTCAGACTGTGGAGAGAGTGTGCTCTGCTCAGACTGTGGAGAGAGTGTGCTCTGCTCAGACTGTGGAGAGAGTGTGCTCTGCTCAGACTGTGCTCTGCTCAGACTGTGGAGAGAGTGTGCTCTGCTCAGACTGTGGAGAGAGTGTGCTCTGCTCAGACTGTGGAGAGAGTGTGCTCTGCTCAGACTGAGAGACTGTGTGAACGGATGGTAATACAAGGTTATCGAGAAGGAAAAGCACTTTTCTTTCCATCGGACATGGCTTGACCCAGGTGACCGCGAATGTGATGTCATTGTACTTCAGGGACTGTCTGCTCTGTTTTTGGCCTTGTTGGTGAATAATACTTGCTTCAAAACTGCAATTCAGAAATTACTTCAAAGAGGAAGTAAGACCAGAGAGACTTAACCGGTTATCTTTTACAAATTGATTTTGATGTTAATTCCCTAAAGGTACAGTGTTCTGCATATGCTTGTCGTGTTAATGCTTTACATGGAATGAGGTGTGGTAAAATGTGCCTGCGTTTTGATAACATGAAGAAGGATCTGAATAAAGAAACAATGACAGTTATTCTGTGACAGTTTACATATTTTTCATTTAAAAAGATTTTATCAGAATCAGAAAGGTTTTAATCGCCATGAAAGTTTGCACAGACAAGGAATTTACTTCGGCAGGAAGGAGGTTTTGGTGCTGATGGACCGCAGCCTTCTGCCGGAGGGGAGTGACTGAAACAGGGAGTGTCCAGGGTAGGAGGTACCTCACTTTATCCAAAGTGAGGTACAAATAGTGCTGATACGTGTTGACTTCACTCAATGTTCTGGTAAAATCCCAGATGTTATCTGTGCTTCATCTCACAAGTGTCCCTTCCCCCCCCCTTGTCATCCCTTTATGTGGGGCAGGTAAGGACAGTGTACTACCAACAGTACTGTTATATTATAGTGCCCCCTGCTGTACAAACATGGTAGGCTTGAAAACAGCTTTTTGTAACTGTTTTACCATTTTCTCCAAAGATGATTGAATTAGACAGGTTTGGGTTGCACACACATTTATTCCTTAGTTGAAACAAAATTGAAGACATCTTTGATCAGTCAGAAATGTATGTGTTCATCCTCCTGCCCACCGCATCCATTTTTCAACATTCAAAACAAAGCTTTGGTTTCAGAAGGTTTAAGGTACTATTTGCTAATTAATATTGGATAGTGGTTAAATTAACAAGCTATACTTTTTTTTTAAAAGTGTACTGTCTCAAATTTGAGTGCCTTTCAATTTCACAGCAGTTATTTTGGGCTCAGCTGATGGAAACTTTTACATTCATCATCTCCAGCTTAGTTGTATATATAATTTATTTTATTTTTTTAAGGTAAGAGGGTGTGCCTCTGGAAACTGATGGCTGACAGCCCACAGAGGGTGCAGCTAGACTGTGCTCAACACATGATTTCACCAGTTCAAACACCACAGCAACAACTGAACACGTTCACAAGTTTTATTGGGGGAATTAAAGCCGGTGGCAAAAACAATCCTCTTGCGTCCTGTGGACAGGAGATCACAGCAAAGCAACACAAGTTTACTAATTGGGCTGTTTAGCAGGCAGGAGACTGGGTGTGGTTGGAGGAGTCCTCAAGGTGCCTGGAAAGGAGAGCTGGGAAAGGGAAGAGGGGTTACAGGTGGGATGGGTGGAGACGTGGTCTTTCCTGAACCTCAGTTGTGGTCAACTCCACCTTAGTGAACAATAGAATTGGGACCGACTGAATTGAAACATTTATTGAATCAAAAGCAAACAAAGGACTCATTCTCAGCAACAATAGAAACCTTAATCCAACCCATGATTGCAACGGTGAGCAAAACCCAAAACACTGGTCTCCTCAACTACAGCACCAGTGCTGGTAAACTCCATCTGCCTCCAGTCCACCACATTCCCAGGCCTCACTAGAATTCCAGTCATGTAGTACTGGATCTCCTTTGGAGAAAGAACAGAGTCCCACATGTAGACATCAGTCAGAGAGCCAACAAAAGATTGTGCCGCCTCAAAACTGCCACCGTAAGAGTCCTGTTCCTGACCCAGAATGATACTGGGAATCCCTGTGATGGAATACCCAGGGCTGACTGACTTCCTGGGGCTGGGCTTGCTGTTCAGCCACACCTGGGCTAGTCCTGTGGTGGTCTCCCAAGTGGCACAGAGAGAGTTCCACCGATTCAGCACGCCATTCAAACCAGGGAAAGTTACACAACTATCATTCACATACACATGGTAAACATCATGCTCGTCTCTCCACAACACCAGGCTGTTGTCTTGCGCCGGGCTGGCGAGAGAGAAGAGGCTGGAACCTCTACATGCATCGGTGAAGAAGCGCAGACACACAGTCGTCATGTTGATGGAGGTCTGTGTGGATTCAGGGTTGACTGTCACATGAGTGGTGTTGCTCTCCCCAGGAAAGGTGAACATGTCCTCAAACAAATCTACTGCCAAACAAAAGACATTTCAGAAATGGTTGTCATTGTGACAGCAAAATGAAAGTTCTCATTTAATCAACATTTCTTACCTTCGCTCCCTTCTGAACAGCACACCATCAGTGTGACGAGGAACACCAGTTTCTCCATTCTGTCGTCTGTTTCTTTGAGTCTGACTTCTTGACGCTGCCCAACTGGTATTTATGGGGAAGCTGGTTCAGCCATGGCACTGAACCTGGCAGCTGAGGTCACTCACGCAATCACTGCAGATGTGCTGATTGAAGGTCTAGTGTTACTCAGGGTCCTGGGGAGCTATACTGGGTCGGTACCAAACTCTGCAGAAGCCTGCTAACGACCCCTCATTAGAATCAGGTGTGTTGAGGAGGGAAACGTGATCACAGCTCAACCTGTCAGACACGCAGGGCTGTGGGTTCCCAGGATCCCAGGAGTGCAAAAGTGATACTTCAGGTCTCATTCATAAGACAATTTGACTTTTCTGTTTTAAATGCAATTGATGATTGTCAGTCTGCTTTCAAAATCACTCAACAATTTCTGAAATAATGTGTCTTCTCTCTAGATTTGTTTGAGAGTAAAGCCACCCTGATCCTGGGAACCCACAGCCCTGCGTGTCTGACAGGTTGAGCTGTGATCACGTTTCCCTCCTCAACACACCTGATTCTAATGAGGGGTCGTTAGCAGGCTTCTGCAGAGTTTGGTACCGACCCAGTATAGCTCCCCAGGACCCTGAGTAACACTACACCTTCAATCAGCACATCTGCAGTGATTGCGTGAGTGACCTCAGCTGCCAGGTTCAGTGCCATGGCTGAACCAGCTTCCCCATAAATACCAGTTGGGCAGCGTCAAGAAGTCAGACTCAAAGAAACAGACGACAGAATGGAGAAACTGGTTTTCCTCGTCACACTGATGGTGTGCTGTTCAGAAGGGAGCGAAGGTAAGAAATGTTGATTAAATGAGAACTTTCATTTTGCTGTCACAATGACTCAACCATTTCTGAAATGTCTTTTGTTTGGCAGTAGATTTGTTTGAGGACATGTTCACCTTTCCTGGGGAGAGCAACACCACTCATGTGACAGTCAACCCTGAATCCACACAGACCTCCATCAACATGACGACTGTGTGTCTGCGCTTCTTCACCGATGCATGTAGAGGTTCCAGCCTCTTCTCTCTCGCCAGCCCGGCGCAAGACAACAGCCTGGTGTTGTGGAGAGACGAGCATGATGTTTACCATGTGTATGTGAATGATAGTTGTGTAACTTTCCCTGGTTTGAAAGGCGTGCTGAATCAGTGGAACTCTCTCTGTGCCACTTGGGAGACCACCACAGGACTAGCCCAGGTGTGGCTGAACAGCAAGCCCAGCCCCAGGAAGTCAGTCAGCCCTGGGTATTCCATCACAGGGATTCCCAGTATCATTCTGGGTCAGGAACAGGACTCTTACGGTGGCAGTTTTGAGGCGGCACAATCTTTTGTTGGCTCTCTGACTGATGTCTACATGTGGGACTCTGTTCTTTCTCCAAAGGAGATCCAGTACTACATGACTGGAATTCTAGTGAGGCCTGGGAATGTGGTGGACTGGAGGCAGATGGAGTTTACCAGCACTGGTGCTGTAGTTGAGGAGACCAGTGTTTTGGGTTTTGCTCACCGTTGCAATCATGGGTTGGATTAAGGTTTCTATTGTTGCTGAGAATGAGTCCTTTGTTTGCTTTTGATTCAATAAATGTTTCAATTCAGTCGGTCCCAATTCTATTGTTCACTAAGGTGGAGTTGACCACAACTGAGGTTCAGGACAGACCACGTCTCCACCCATCCCACCTGTCTACACCTCACATGTACTACCTGTAACCCATCTTCCCTTTCCCAGCTCTCCTTTCCAGGCACCTTGAGGACTCCTCCAACCACACCAACAGTCTCCTGCCTGCTAAACAGCCCAATTAGTAAACTTGTGTTGCTTTGCTGTGATCTCCTGTCCACAGGACGCAAGAGGATTGTTTTTGCCACCGGCTTAATTCCCCCAATAAAACCTGTGACCGTGTTCAGTTGTTGCTGTGGTGTTTGAACTGGTGAAATCATGTGTTGAGCACAATGCCCACATAGGTTGCAGGTTGTAATCCAGTGGTGGGCATTTCTATGGTGGACATGTATGCTGGAAACCCCTTATTAAAATCTGCATTAAAAACATTGACATTTACATATGTTTAAAAATGATCAAAAGCTACACAGGTATACAAACTAACTTTAACAAGAGTTATTTAATGTTAAATGGACTAGCTACTATAAACCACAAGTGGTTTGTCCAGTTCCACAAACCAGAAAAATTCATTAGTACAAAATATATTTTACCTATACATGGTTCTTCCTGCCTTAATGAATGTGTAAATGAGTAAGCCCTATACACAACAGACAATGAAAGTGATGGAATACATTTTGCATATGTAGATCTTGGAAAAACTATAACCGGATCTGTGCAGTGACTTCTCTGATTATTTTTCCATTCAAAGAATGTACAACAATGTTTACAAAAAAGACTATCATACACACACAATTTCTGACCACAAGAGAGAACAGAATGTAGAAAATAGAGTCCTACAATGTGGAGTCTAAGGGAATGTTCACCCAGAGTCCACTGCCATGTTAGCTGCAAAGTCACTATTACATTTTTTTTTTTAGTCTTCACCAGTGGAGAAACATGCAGTGAGGTAAGAGCCCAGAGCCTCAGTAAGGGTTCAGTTCCTCAGGGGGTGGAGGAGGGCCTCAGTAAGGGTTCAGTTCCTCAGGGGTGGAGGAGGGCCTCAGTAAGGGTTCAGTTCCTCAGGGGGTGGAGGAGGGCCTCAGTAAGGGTTCCGTTCCTCAGGGGGTGGAGGAGGGCCTCAGTAAGGGTTCAGTTCCTCAGAGGGTGGAGGAGGGCCTCAGTAAGGGTTCAGTTCCTCAGGGGGTGGAGGAGGGCCTCAGTAAGGGTTCAGTTCCTCAGGGGGTGGAGGAGGGCCTCAGTAAGGGTTCCGTTCCTCAGGGGGTGGAGGAGGGCCTCAGTAAGGGTTCAGTTCCTCAGAGGGTGGAGGAGGGCCTCAGTAAGGGTTCAGTTCCTCAGAGGGTGGAGGAGGGCCTCAGTAAGGGTTCAGTTCCTCAGGGGGTGGAGGAGGGCCTCAGTAAGGGTTCAGTTCCTCAGGGGGTGGAGGAGGGCCTCAGTAAGGGTTCAGTTCCTCAGGGGGTGGAGGAGGGCCTCAGTAAGGGTTCAGTTCCTCAGAGGGTGGAGGAGGGCCTCAGTAAGGGTTCAGTTCCTCAGGGGGTGGAGGAGGGCCTCAGTAAGGGTTCAGTTCCTCAGGGGGTGGAGAGGGGTCTTGGCCTCCTGTGTAGGGGGTGAGACTGCTGTTCCGGCTGCCCCAGTCATAGCTGTCTGCAGTCAAACTGGCACAAACGTCATTCATTAAAACCCTGTTAGTTGATTAACTTGATCTACACCTAAATATGTCTGTAGTGCATGTGTTTAAATTAGATGTAATTTTTACATACATAATTAACGGTTAATTTAACGGTTAAGTTTGTGTGTCTTCAGTCTTCAGTACGTACCTGGCCTGACTGTTTTGAGGGATGATGCTCCATGCCAGGTCATCGTCACTGTCGTAGCGCCGGGGGTTGTCAAAGAAATAAGCCCTGGAGGAGAAGATATGTCCTGGGATCCCTGAGCAACTCTGCACACAAAGCACAGACACACAGCACAGACACACAGCACAGACACAGCACAGACACACAGCACAGACACACAGCACAGACACAGCACAGACACAACAGTCAGTTCCTAGTCAGAGACATCACTGGTCGGGTCCTGGTCAGGTAGAACTCTGGTCAGGGGATGGCAGGATGTCGGGATAGTTAAGATTCGTGCAGAATGAAAACATGTGGATGGTGGGGGTGTCCTCACCCTGTCCCGTGCTGGCCGTCGGACTCTGAAGAAGAAGACCACTAGAGAGGTGGGGAGCAGCTCCCACACGAACAGGATCACCCCGAACACCACGTACCCTGCCTCCCCCAGGGTCGACTGCAAATCTGCCTGAGGAACCAAGAATGCTTTTCCAACTCTGGACACAAATGATGGTTCTACAGCTACGTTTACGGATAATCTACGCCATTATCAATGTAAAGAACGGGATGAATCTGACAGTCAACAGGAGGGATTTTAGGTGGTGTTTTCAGTACCTGTCCAAATACAAACTAGTCACCAAACGTATCCTGGTGGTACCTGGTCAGAGACGTTGTACCAGTCGTAGTCGAAGGAGTCGATCCTCTTGATGTTGGGGAGGGCCAGCACCACCAGGTTGTAGCAGGCCCGTGAGGTGTACAGGAGGATGACCATGGCTCCTATGACCGTCACCTGACAGACGGATGTGCCCTGGACAGAGGAAGGGAACACTATAGTGACAGACCAGCCAGCTTACTGTGCTTCATCATGCCAGCGTTTCATGTCAGTGCTGTGGATCGAGTGGAAAGGCCCCTTGCAGGTTTAGAACCTATGCTTGCTGTAGTTCTGGCACAAGGTGGATTTGATTGTTTTAATATGAAATGTAAAAGTTCTACCAGGTACAGCTTCTTGTAATATTAGTTTTGCAATCACTCTGGTTTCTTTCGATTGCCACCTAAATAAAACTGTCTGTATCTTGTTAGACTTGACGCATATATTCTTCACAAGAAATACATCTTTACATTCCAATAACTCTGTTGAGCTCCCCAACACTGCTTCCCTAACCTTGGACTCCAGGTAAATGTTGGCCAGCGACATCTTGGCGATCTTGTAGAGGCAGAGAGAGAGAGAGACGGCACACAGGACAAAGAGCGTGTCGTTGATAGCCACCCTGACCAGCACGATGGTCTGAGCGTCTGCTGATGTGGTTCTCACCAACAGGGCACAGGTCAGGTTCACCACCAGGAACACCACACTCAGACACAGGAAGAGGAGGTACAGAGGGAACCTGGGGAACAGGAAGAGAGAAAAGTTAGTAGCTGGCTAGAAAAAAGCCAGAAGCAGCCAGAGTCACTGTTTGTCTCCCAGTCTATAGTGTTCCATACAGATTCATTACCACAGTGTTCCATACAGATTCAATACCACAGTGTTCCATACAGATTCATTAACACAGTGTTTCATACAGATTCATTACCACAGTGTTTCATACAGATTCATTACCACAGTGTTTCATACAGATTCATTACCACAGTGTTTCATACAGATTCATTACCACAGTGTTCCATACAGATTCATTACCACAGTGTTCCATACAGATTCATTACCACAGTGTTCCGTACAGATTCATTACCACAGTCTATAGTGCCCCATACAGATTTGTTAACAACACCGTCACGTTTATCGATCCACAAAACATTTTGATTGCCTGATTGCCTGAACATGCAAGTGAAGGCCATTTATTAATAATAATTAATAATAAATGTCAGTTTGTTGGCGTTTTTTCTTACCTGAACTTGTGAAGCTCTGGTGCATATTTAGACTTGGCCTTAAACACAACCTGTGAAAAAACACAGATGCTCTCAAATTGTTTGTCAACCGTCAGATGTGCAGGTTTGTCCTGCAGTCTACGTAGAGAGCTCTTTCACTTCTTCTTTTTCTCCAGTAAGAAGTGAGCGGGTAGTGACTGGAAACGGGAACCTCTCTCTAACCCTCTACATGACATGTTGCTGAGAGGACAGGAACCTCTCTCTAACCCTCTACAGGACATGTTGCTGAGAGGACAGGAACATGGTCCTGTCATCCTGCTGTACATACAGACACAAGTCTATAACATACTAACACACATACATAACATACAGACACAGATCTATAACATACTAACACACATACATAACATACAGACACAGATCTATAACATACTAACACACGTACATAACATACAGACACAGATCTATAACATACTAACACACGTACATAACATACAGACACAAGTCTATAACATACTAACACACGTACATAACATACAGACACAGATCTATAACATACACATGCCGCTCCATAAGATACAGTGTTAGACCAGTCCTCCCTCTCACCTGAGCAAAGTAGAGGTTCATGAGGCTTAGGGTGAAGAACTGCAGGCAGACGGGGAAGCAGTAGAGCAGCCAGAAGGGGAAGGGTCCCAGGGTGTTCGCCGCCACAAAGTTCCTGAAGTAGAAGGAGAAGAGCACTGCTCTCAGGGCGGCCCAGAGGAGGCACAGGAACAGGAACACTGTCTGGTAGCTGAACCGCTTGTGCCTGTAGCGCAGCACCAGCCACAGCTGGGCATAGACGAAGACGAAGAGCAGCGAGTAGAAGACGGTGTAGACCACCGTCAGACCCAGGCGGACGTAGGGGGGCACGGCCGGGCTGAGGGTTGGAGGAGGCAGGGATTCGTTGCCCAGAGCCAGCTCCCTCACAGGGGCCTCCATGGCTCGCGGAGAGAAGGAAGCGAAGAGGAAGACTCCCTCTCCCTCCTCGTCTTTCAGCCTGGCTGTCTTGGTCGCACTCTCTCCGTCCGCCCGGGATACAGAGCTGCACACACAAGCTGCTCTCACGCCTGAGAGAGCAGGAGAGACAGCGAGACGGAGGAGAATCGAGAGGGGAGAGAGGAAAGGGTGTGAACGGGGGTTGTCAGGAGCTGAGGAGAGAGAAGAACCGAGGAGAGTGGAACAGGGGGCAGAAAAAAGAAAACAAGGCTGACTTCCTGCTGTAGCGCTCTGTGGGCGAGAGGCTGAGGCACATGATCTGTGTAGAGAACGAGCCGTTTGTCAGGAGCTGGGAGCAGGAAACTGTGTTGTGTTGTGAGCTCAGAGCGAGGGCAGAGCCTACAGGACTCACGCTACGATACGCATCAGCTGACGCACTCTACTGTACCTTTAACCCTGTACTGGGGTTTCCCACCACTGCTGCCTCCATGGAGAGGGCCTGCCTCAGCTGCCACTGCTGCCTCCATGGAGAGGGCCTGCCTCAGCTGCCACTGCTGCCTCCATGGAGAGGGCCTGCCTCAGCTGCCACTGCTGCCTCCATGGAGAGGGCCTGCCTCAGCTGCCACTGCTGCCTCCATGGAGAGGGCCTGCCTCAGCTGCCACTGCTGCCTCAAATACCAACTGCTACAGCTGCCTTAAATATTACAGCTGCCTCAAATACTACTGCTGCATTAGATACTACTACTACTGCTACTGCTAAAACATGGACATGATTTCAGTTTAAATCATATTCTGTTGTTGCATTGACTTGCACTTTGATGTGAGGTAAAAAAAAAAGAAAAAAAGACAGGATTTCCTGTCGTAAAAATAATTCATTTATGCAAAGTTAGTATACATTACATTAATGTTAGTATAGTATTATTATAAAATGACTAAAATGTATTACTGCCTGGGCTGCTGACAGCCCACAGACTGGCCCAGGCAGGCCCTGACAGACTGGCCCAGGGAGGCCCTGACAGACTGGCCCAGGCAGGCCCTGACAGACTGGCCCAGGGAGGCCCTGACAGACTGGCCCAGGGAGGCCCTGACAGACTGGCCCAGGGAGGCCCTGACAGACTGGCCCAGGCAGGCCCTGACAGACTGGCCCAGGCAGGCCCTGACAGACTGGCCCAGGGAGGCCCTGACAGACTGGCCCAGGGAGGCCCTGACAGACTGGCCCAGGGAGGCCCTGACAGACTGGCCCAGGGAGGCCCTGACAGACTGGCCCAGGCAGGCCCTGACAGACTGGCCCAGGCAGGCCCTGACAGACTGGCCCAGGCAGGCCCTGACAGACTGGCCCAGGGAGGCCCTGACAGACTGGCCCAGGGAGGCCCTGACAGACTGGCCCAGGGAGGCCCTGACAGACTGGCCCAGGCAGGCCCTGACAGACTGGCCCAGGCAGGCCCTGACAGACTGGCCCAGGCAGGCCCTGACAGACTGGCCCAGGGAGGCCCTGACAGACTGGCCCAGGCAGGCCCTGACAGACTGTCTGTGTCTGTGGGCCTTGGACTGGTCTGAGAGACGCTTCAATCAATAACAATTCCCAAGCAAGGTTTGCTGTGGTTGCGTATTTTTGTTTGACTGGATTAGGGCATGTGAACGCCAGGGAGGCAAGAACTGGAGGTCACTACAACTAACCTTTGACCCTTTCAATACATTTTTCCAGCTCAGACACATTCTGTAACCTCCCTCTAAACAAGCAAATGGCTTTGGCCATCTACTTCCCAGTAACCTGACATAGGGTTTCCCTGCAGCCTCCCAGGGTTTTAGCTAGAGATATTACGTAAGGTCATTTTGCTTACAAAGGCAAACAAGAGAAAAGAAGAAGACCAGTATTCACATATACAACCCCACCATCAAGCCAAGGTAAATCCTAATAGCATGTGTTTGTCTCTTACAGGAATGAGTTTTGACATGACAAGGTAGTGTTTGTCCTCAAGAATACTCTTCCTCTTTTGTCAAAAGGACAATATCCTTACTGAAACTAAAAAGGAGAGAGACAGAGAGAGACAGAGAGAGAGAGAGAGAGAGAGAGAGAGAGAGAGAGAGAGAGAGAGAGAGAGAGAGAGAGAGAGAGAGAGAGAGAGCGGGAAAGAGAGAAAGAAAGTTTGAGACAGAGGGAGAGACACATAGGGAGGGAGAGAAGCAGGGAGAGAGAGTGGGAGGGACACCGAGAGAAGCAGGGAGAGAGAGTGGGAGAGACACCAGAGAGACATACAGGGGGAGGGAGAGACAGAGAGAAGAGAAGGGGTGGTTGGTGAGAGACCTCCTCTGTGTCATCCTTGCGTCAGAGTCAATCCTTCTCTCTCGTGCTCGCTGTCAGCCATCGCGTCTGCAGCCTTCCTAAATATGGTCTGGTTAGATCCCAGCCGGAGGTTCCCAGGCTGCAGGTCTTGGTGTAGGGACATGGGAGGTGAAACATGTCTTACAGTCACCCAAGTCACAGCGTGATGGTTGGGCGGCATTGACCCCTGTCTCTGAGTTCCAGTGAACTCCGTAAATCCTCATTTTATAACTGAAAAAATCAGCATGTTGGCGTTTAATCGTTCACAATTTTAACAGTGGTTGTAGCTACAGGGTAATAATACACAGTACACAAATACGTTCAAGATCTTGTGAATGCGGGGTTATTTCACTATTTCTACCATCGAACTAACTTTTTTTTTATATATATACAAAAATCTGATTTACCACCAGATTTTATTAAACAGCTTAGCTTAGTTTCATTTTGGCAGGAAACTGTAAATCCAAGTGCACTTTTATGAATGACCAGGAGATGGCATTAATGAGCTGTACTTTCCAAAGAATTCCTGGAGACATAAAATAAAAGATTTCAAGTAGTTGGCCCAAAATCTAGAACACTGAAACCATGTCCCTTTGACCGTCCAATCTAAGAGTGAAACACAAGAGCGAACCTGGCTCTGGTATTTTACACTGAACTCACAATTAACTGGCCAATGTAACACTTGACACGAAATATTTGGACCTCACCTATAAATGATTTGCTAAAAAAGACAGGTAGCCTAATTGCAAACCAAGAGTTTAAATTCGAATCTGATCCCTCCAGTGGTTTAATAGCCTACATGTTATTTGGTGAAGAAGAAACATGTGCTCTCAAACTCTAACAAGCAGTGTGTTGTCCAGTATCAGGCAGTTTGGCCAAAACAAACTCCCGTTCAGATTAGGCCTGCTCGCAAACTCCTCGTTATTCCCGCCAGGCAAGAAGCTGATTGCGGCTTCCCTCACATGATTAGTCATGGTACAGTGACTTGTGTACCGTCCCCAAAGTTTATATAATATGTCCAAGAGACAGAGAGAAAGAAAGTAGGGGGCACAAGAGTGCTAGTAATTGTTCCCTTGGCATCTGGCCAGACCTCCGGACCTCTCCTCTGTGTTTGTGTGTGTGTGTGTGTGGGTGTGTGTGTGTGTGTGTGTGCGTGTGTGTGTGTGTGTGTGTGTGTGTGTGTGTGTGTGTGTGTGTGTGTGTGTGTGTGTGTGTGCGCGGTGCCCGGCTGAACACGCCGTGGAGCCATCCACAGGCTTGTAAAGACAAAACTCAGTATTTGCCATTTATGTATTTTTTTAACACGTTTATAATTATCTTCCACTATCACAACATACAATTTTCAGCCAGTTACATATTAAGTTGCATATAGCCTATTATTATTATTGTTTTGAATAACATATTTTTTCAAATATTTACGTTTTGTATTTTGGGATCATATGTATCCATATAAAGCCAGAAATCTGTCAAATATCCTGAAACTATCTTTAAGTCCTTTTTGTATTAAACATTCATTTATTATGATATTTTTCGGAGAATTTCTTTCTAGAAATTCCGACACTCCGCTCCGCTCCCCTCTCCACCCCGCCCTCTTCGGCCTTCCATACCCCTCCATGTCTATCCTGTCAACTTCGACGTAAATCTCTTTGCGCTTTTTCTGCGTGGGGGCAAGTTCGGAGCTTCTCTCCCGTTACCTGTTAGCCTACTCATTTGAACTAACCCAGCGACTGGGCAGAAGTATCTAAATATCAAAACATGGGCTGGCATAAACCAGGCTGGTTGATCACCGTTACTCTACTCGGGCTTGCGGTATCGGTGCAGAGTATCACACGGGGAGATTTCTTTCCATTCGGTGTCACCGCTGGAGACCAGTTGCTGGAACAAGGGAATGACCAAACGCACCAACTCACCCTAGACAAACCTGTATTGTTTTACGATGGAAAATTCAACAAGATTTATGTAAGTTCACAACATTCTTGAATGAGTATTGTAACAAGTAACTAATTTGACACTCAAATAGTGAATATGGGATATGTTGACATAAATAGCGCAGCTGCGTATTTATTATAAGGGTCACGAGCACACCGGGGACGGCACGCCGCTTATTTCTGCTCTTCGCTTGAAAAAATACAAAAATAAAATGACAACACCACATATGTTCTGATTATACATTTCTATGAATCTTTTCTAAAGCATGAGCACACATGAACAATCATGTTGCCTTGCTAATACTTGATATTTGGTTGTGGAAATAACGTAGTCCCAACATTTCAGGTTATTATTTTACTGTTGCCCCTGAGGCTAAAGTACTGAAAGGACCTGGTTTTGCAATCTACTCAAGTAATTCATGTTAAACCCCTATATGGGTTTGCAACACTTAGACACACTATTTTAAAGAGATATGTGACTTGTATAACACTTTGCCCCAATTAAACATACCAAATTATTTAGAATAACAAATGAGTAAAATTGAAACAGACTTTTTGATGTTTTCATCAACCTAATTCTCACAGTGTGCAACCATTGTGGAGCATGCTTAATTGCCCAAGAGCAATTGCAACAGCATAAAGGAAAAGCTGTGGTATTGTGCTGGTCAGACAAACAACTCTTTATCTTCCTGATTCTGCTTTTCAAATGAAGAAATGCTGTATCCTTGCTCTAATGGTGTTGTGGATTACAAGGCCAGCTATCAGAATAGTTTCATACAATAGGTCAGAAAGATTAACATGCTACATGGTGGAGGAACATCGAAGCAGGAGAGATTTTATTAACATCAAGAAAGATTTAGAGTTTAGTCCGATTTATTCCATCAGAAAGTGATTAAGAGACTTTAAAGTAAATGGAAAACATCAAAGTGTTGAATGATTTCCTGTTCTCCAAGACACCCTTCAAGAGCATATCATTAATCACAGACACTTTCTCGAAAGTAGGAGAGCTAAATTCTTTCATACTCAGCATAGAACACTAAGTCAGTACCTGTCCTAAACTGTCTGTGCCCACTGGGGAAATAGTCATGCTTTTTGAAGCAGACATGTTGATTATCATGTCTGGAAAAAGTGGGTGCTTTTGAGTCCAATATTTCATACAGAAAAATGTCAACAGACATTTTCTCAACTTTATCTTGCATTTAAACAGAAAGTTCTCCTCATAAAGGTTTCTGTGCGATCTTGGGGATCTCCGGAGCTGGATAGCTGAGGTTTGGACAGGAAGCACCCCCATCTGTGGCCAGGAATAGTTGTTGTGTTCTCTTTACACAGGAAGGAGCAAAAATGTGTTTTTGCCATAAGCTCAGCTTCTTTACAAGCACGGCACCGGTTCATACGGAAAGTTGTAACTCTGTAGAACAGTGTGTTTAACCATGTCTGGTTGTGTTTTTATACGACTGACCTGGATCATTAACGCAATTTGTTTCCAATAGAGATCAAAGTGGGTCGGCTCTCCTGTTGACCTGTATGCGTCGTTGTAAAGAACCATAAGTCACATGCTTTGTTGTCGCAGGCTGACTGAAGGTATGTTTCACCTTTCAGCTCAACACCAACGGCTTTGTTGCCACGGCCAAGCCGAGCAGTGAAGCGACATACCTGGGCAAGATGCCGGCTGGGTTCGGCATGATCGCAGCTCTGCATGGAGACCTGGACACGAGTGACGGGGTGGGCAAGGTGTACTTCCGCCAGGACGCCAGCGTGTCCACCCTGCAGCAGGCAGCAGACCACATCAACAGGGCCTTCCCAGAGGATGATGAGGTAGAGCCCACCCACGTCCTGGTGGTGACCTGGGCAGACGTGGCCTCCTACCAGCCCCACAGCAGAGGAGACAGCCTGGACAGCTTGGACAAGGAGGTGAGCTCATCCGGACTGGTGTGCGATCGTCAGCCAGTGATATTCCGAATCGTGACCTGCAACTTACAGAACGTATTATCTCTTTTCCTGTTAACATCTCGTCGCACAGAGAAACACCTTCCAGCTGGTGATTGCTTCCTTGGAGAGGGCGTCTTTTACCATTCTTCTCTACCCGAGGAAAGGGCTGCAGTTTGTCTCCACACCAGTGAGGGGCAGTAGTGAGATCCTGCAGGCCGGCTTCAGTAAGGGCCTAGTGAGCTCCTTCCTGTTCAGCAGGCAGGGTCCGTACTACCGCACCACCACAAACCACGAGACGTCTGTCAGGGCTCTAGCTGAGTAAGCGTATTGTCTCTGCCACATTTTGTCTCTTGCGCTTCCAAACTCATCGCACTTTTCATCGTCTTTCAATGTCTCTCTCTCTCTCCCTCTGTCTCTCTCTCTCTCCCTCTGTCTCTCTCTCTCTCCCTCTGTCTCTCTCTCTCTCCCTCTGTCTCTCTCTCTCCCTCTGTCTCTCTCTCTCTCCCTCTGTCTCTCCAGGGAGACAAACTCCGGCCAGCGAGGTGTTTGGGTGTACGAGATGGGCACCTCTCCGTATTTCACAGACGTGGCCCCAGGCGAGGTGACAGACCTGCCCACGGAGGGCTCTCCGCACCCTGGCCAGGAGGGCACCGTCGGGGGCCAGATCCCCATCCACACTGTCCAGTTCCAGCCCCACTACCAGCCAGAAGACCCCCAGGTGGTGATTGTGGACGACGGAGGAGACATCAATGTTGACGGTGAGAGTTGAACAGTACGGGGCAACCCACGTCAAGTGTCATTTCGGCCTCGTTGTTTTAGATTTATCTTCTGATGAACCTATTTCCAAGTTCCCCCCCAGAAACGTAACAATCTCCATCACCCCCTCTCGCCTCACAGTCTTCTCCTACAACTCCGAGACATGTGCGAACAACAGGAAGAAGTGCTCCACCTTTGCAGACTGTAAGGACTATGCCAGCGGTTACTGCTGCCATTGCAGGCCTGGCTTCTACGGCAACGGTGTTCAGTGTGTGGCAGAGGGTGTGTTCTCACACTTCCTGTTTACCCTTTAACATGTACCATTCTCTTCGATGTTGCCAAGCGGATACTTCTATGCTGCGCTTGCTGAGTCTTGCTCTGCTCTGCAGGGAAGCCCCAGAGGATGAACGGTAAAGTGAACGGGAGGGTGTTCGTGGGAAACAATCCGTCACCCATGGAGTTCAGCAGCAACGACCTGCACTCGTACGTGGTGGCCAACGAGGGACGAGCCTATGTAGCCATCAGCACCATCCCTGCCAGCCTGGGGCCTTCTCTGCAGCCCCTGTCCGCCCTGGGAGGGGTCATAGGCTGGGCCTTCGCCCTGCAGCAACCCGGCTTCAAGAACGGCTTCAGCATCATCGGTGAGAGGGAGAGAGGCAGGGGGGGAGAGGGAGAGAGAGAGGGAGAGGGAGGGGAGAGGGAGAGAGAGAGAGGGAGGAGGGAGAGTGGGGGGAGAGGGAGAGAGAGAGAGAGAGAGAGAAAGGGAGGAGGGAGAGTGGGGGGAGAGGGAGAGAGAGGGAGGGAGAGAGAGAGAGAGGGAGAGAGAGTGGGGGGATAGAGAGAGAGTGGGAGGATAGAGAGAGAGTGAGGGAGAGAGAGAGAGAGAGAGAGGGGGAGAGAGAGAGAGAAAGAGGGAGAGAGAGAGAGAGAGAGGGAGAGAGAGTGGGGGGATAGAGAGAGAGTGGGAGGATAGAGAGAGAGTGAGGGAGAGAGAGAGAGAGAAAGAGGGAGAGAGAGTAGGGGGAGAGAGATGGAGAGAGAGAGGGAGAGAGAGTAGGGGGAGAGAGAGAGAGAGGTAGAGAGAGAGGGAGAGAGAGAGCGAGGGCGGGAGGCCCATGTTGTTTAACAGCACAGTACGTTGTAGAGGTCTTTCTGTGAAGCTTCCTTGGTTTACTACTTTCCCATTCCTTTATTCACATTGTGCAAAAAAATGATGAGTCATTGTATTCATCCGGCCTTGATGAAGAGTCACACAGCTGTTTCAGATCTCACAACCCTGCAGCTGCGTGGGCCCAGCTGCTCCCAGTCCAGGAACAGTATCTATCTTCCCCAAAACTCCCCTCAGATCACCTCAGCACAGACAGGGGCCGATGAGACACAGTTCGCCTGGTGCCAGGAATGTTTACAAGAGTCTTGACCTCCCTCATGACCTCCCTCTCCCTCTCTGTCAAGGTGGGGAATTCACTCGACAGGCTGAGGTGACCTTCTTGCCTGGCAACGAGAAGCTGACCATCAGGCAGGAGTTCAAAGGCATCGATGAGCACGACCACCTGGTGGTCAGCACTTCTCTGGAGGGCCGCGTGCCAGAGGTTCCCCAGGGCGCCTCGGTGCAGATAGAGCCCTACTCGGAGATCTACCAGTACAGCAGCAACAGTAAGTTCACCGGGCCGGTCCTGGAAGTGCCGTGATCATGGAATGTCCTGAGACAAAGCGTGATCTGTTGTTTTCAATTCAAGGCTGGATTTCTGAAAACCACTTGGCCACACCACAAACAGGGCTGAAAGTCGACATAGTTTTGTTGTTGTTGAGGCATACATATATTTGGTGACATCTGAGGTTGTGTAGATAAAACAGAGAATCTGGCCGTGGCCCATTGCTGCATGTCCTCCCCTCTCTCTTTCTCCTTGCCTTTCCTGTCACACTTTACTTCCAAACTGTCCAATAAAGCATGAAAAACTCTCACAAATATATCTACCCCCTCCCCGCCCCTCCCCCCCAAAATAAACTGAGAATCCACATCCAACGTAAACAGGTTAGTCACAGCTGTGACCTGCTGGCTAACCCTGGCGTCCTGTCCCGCAGTGATCACATCGTCCTCCACCAGAGACTACGTGGTGAGTCAGAACGGTGTCCCCTCGGAGACCAAGACCTACCAGTGGAGGCAGACCATCACCTTCCAGAGTTGTGCCCACGATGAAGCCTCCAGCGCCTCGCTGCCCTCTCAGATGCTGCGGGTCGAGCAGATCTTCGTCATGTATGACGTCCCAAACCAGCTAATTCGCTACGCCATGACCAACAAGATTGGAGATGTCAATGGTGAGGTCACGAGGCCAGATCTCAGTCTCAGACTTCCTGTCTCAGTCTTGGTCTGATGTCACTTCCTTCTTGATTTGAAAAAACAGAATCCCCTCCTGATTGAGACCCTTAGCGGTGTGGATTTTTGGGGGGATAATTAGAGGAATGATAGTGGTTGTTGAGTATGATGGGATGGTATTGACTTGTTGGTTTTGAAATGTTGTCTTTGCAATAAAGGGTGTGTTGTTGTGTTCAGGGGGTGGCCTGCCAGTGGAGAACCCTTGTTTCACGGGAAGACACGGCTGTGACACCAACGCTGTGTGCCGGCCGGGGCAGGGGAACCTGTTCACCTGCGAGTGTAGCGCTGGCTTCATCGGGGATGGCCGGACGTGCCATGGTACAAACGCAAAATGTCTACACTAACACAAAGGTTTTTGAAATGGAATGAGTTATGTGCCAAGCGGTTACAACTAGGTGCGTCTTCAAGCATTCCCTACCAGGATAGAGGGAGTATTTATGGATTTAACCCGTGAAGGAGTAGCGTCACAAATATGTGATCGCAGACATCCCAAGTCTTCCGGAAGGTCTGGGAGTCTCTCGCATTTCAATAGCAGCTCCCTGACGCCCGCAAATGCTGTACAATCTCCCGGAAATCTGGGATTTTGTATTTCGAGCGAGAAACGGTCTAATGGTCATTTCTTGTAGAGATAGGAGCATATCATGCGTCGTGATTGCGTCTGGGGGGGGGGGGGGGGGGGTATTTTCCGAAAACTATGCAATAAACGCTTTAGTATGGTAAATACATTACATGGTAGTAGCATTGCTACAAGTTTAATGCTAGGTAATTTAGCCCGGCAGCTATCTAAGCTAGCTAGCTACCATTTCTAAAAAAAAATCTTACGCTGTGGGGACCGTTGGAAATATTTATAACTCACTAATCTAAAGTCAAGAATAGACTTGTATTTTGACTATAAATGGAGGAGACATTGATTGTCCATGACCCTACTCTTCCCCGCCGAGTCAATTTAGGTCTGCATCCGTTTGAAGCCATAGTTTAATATCCTGTCAGCATTCCTGCTAATCCCTTCCTTCCTGGGGAACTGGTTGCTTGTCACAGAACAGTCTTGGTTGAGAGGCCACCCTGTAAACAGAAGCCCTCTCCATTAAGGGGGCGGTCCCACAACAATAATTCAGCCAGAGGTTGAGACGGACACCAGAGTCTCTACGCGACCAGGGACTTTGGCTCTTGTGTCTGGGGACTGTTGAGGAAGTGGTCCCAGGCACAGGCGTAGAAACAAGGATGTTTCACAGACACAGGAAAGACGCTATCTGGAACCATTCGTAATTAGGAAACCCGATTAAGTTCTACTGTCTGATCCTCAGTCGTTATCTGATGAGGGAAGACGCTGAAACGCCTTTGATTGTCAGATCGGGAGACAAAGGCAGAATCAGGACTCACAGACTCTGACAGTATCAGGACTCACAGACCCTGACAGTATCAGGACTCACAGACTCTGACAGTATCAGGACTCACAGACTCTGACAGTATCAGGACTCACAGACTCTGACAGTATCAGGACTCACAGACTCTGACAGTATCAGGACTCACAGACTCTGACATCATGCTGATGACTGCTGTGACAGAGAGGGATGTTTAGGCTGTGTTGTTCTTCCAGACATTGACGAGTGCAGGGAAACGCCCCAGATCTGTGGCCTCCACGCCATCTGCAACAACCATCCCGGAACCTTCCGCTGTGAGTGCCTGGACGGCTACCAGTTTGCCAGCGATGGACAGACATGCATTGGTGTGTACAGAGCTGTCTGTGTACAGAACACTTTCCTCAGAGCATGAGTAAAAACAAAACACACTGTTTAATGTATACATGCCCATGTGGTCAGGCTGTGATCCTCTTTCGGTAAACAATGCCATCTGTCAGCAAATAAAAACACATGAGATCACGTCTGGTCACCTTTCAGAACATTTACATTTAGTCATTTAGCAGACACTCTTATCCAGAGCGACTTACAGTAAGTACAGGGACATTCCCCCCGAGGCAAGTAGGGTGAAGTGTCTTGCCGAGGACACAACGTAATAGTCAGGGCCTGGAATCGAACCGGCAACCTTATTAATAGCCCGATTCCCTAACCGCTAAGCCATCTGACCCCATCTAGACCCAGAACAGACAACGTGAGGGTTGTGATTCATCTGAGAGTGTCTTTATTGATTCCTCCAGAGGTGAACCGCCCAGTGGACCACTGCTCCGATGAAAGCCACAACTGCGACATCCGTGAGCGGGCTCGCTGCAGCTACACCGGAGGCTCTGCCTTCATCTGTTCCTGCCTGCCAGGCTTCGTAGGAGACGGACGCAACTGTCAAGGTACAGCTGGAACCATCTGACCTGCATTTAGACAGCAGACCAGACATCTATCACACATATAGTGTTTGAGACACAGTGGAGGATTCTCAGTCTTGATCGTGATAACCTCAGATTACCAGTCCTGTAGGTGTCTGTTGTTAGGGCATTAATGACGTGATTGGTTAACCACCTGGTGGAGCTCAGCTCTGAGGTATGTGAGTCATCTGCTGAGGTTAAACAGGAGGACGTAAAAGAGCAGATGAGTATGACATCTGCCTGGCCCTGCTGACAGACACACAGAGCTGTCCAACAGACACCAACAGGACTCACATTTTCCGTCCTCTCGACACCCTCTGCGTGTTCCTCAAACACAGGGGCCTATTGGGGATGTTTTACAAGGGTTTGTTTCAGGGGCAAGGATTTAAAAACACTCATAAAAAGGCACTAGCTAAATGATGAGGCGTTATTAGATACAAGATTATATTTACTTTGCCTTTCCCTCCTTCCCTCCTTCCCTCCTTCCCTCCTTCCCTCCTTCCCTCCTTCCCTCCTTCCCTCCCTCCCTCCCTCCCTCCCTCTTCTTTCCCTCTCCCTCCTCTCCCTCCCTCCGTCCTCTGGTCTGCCCTCTCCCCCTTGTTCCTCCGGGCCTGAAGACGTGGATGAGTGCCAGCCCGGCAGGTGTCATCAGGACGCTGAGTGCTACAACACCCAGGGATCCTTCACCTGCCAATGCAGGCCAGGTTTCTACGGCGATGGATTCTACTGCACCTCAGGTGAGTCCTGGAGTACCTGAGTGTGTGTTTGAAATTCAGGTCGTCCCGCAAAGAACTGGGTCCCGCAACCTCAGATATGTCGATTGAGTTATAGTGGAAAAGTAATTGAGTCCAGACACAACACCAGCCTCATGGAGTCCACATCAGCATCTGTCTGCAACACCAGAGGCAGTCAAATCAAATCAAATTCTATACAAATACAGTGTGACTACTGTGTTTCAGATTTCTAGCTGTTCGGGTTTTCTGTTAGTGTCGCTACTGTGTTGAAGGTTTTGTATTGTTAGTTTTGATCCTACAAAAGGAAAGTCCAGATTGGTTTCAGTCCCAGTGTTGTTTATTCCTGTTTGGATTTGAGCTCCCTGCTAAAGCCTGATGGTGCCAGCTGGAATGTGCTTTCTTTTCCAAGAATGGTGGAGAAGGAAATTGTCATGTCCTGTAGTGGGGAGAGACAATGTGTGTTTTTTTTATGTGGTCAACGGTTAGTTCTGACGGAAAAGTCTTTGATTTAGCCTTTTGGTGGAAACTTCTGCACGAACAATAAAGTACAGGTTCATTTATTATCAACTCAGTCCTGCAGTGTATGTTTTTGAATACAAATGTGTCAGATTTTTTTTATTCTCTTCCTGCAGAGAGGACAAAAACCCAGTGTGAGACCCACAGAGACAGACTTCTGGGCTCTACTGAGTTTGGCCCCAGAGGGCCACGCCCTGTCCCTGGCCAGTACGTCCCCACCTGCGGTCCCCAAGGAGCCTACGAAGACACCCAGTGTCACGGCAGCACGGGACACTGCTGGTGTGTGAACCGCAGCGGGCAGGAGATCCCAGGGACGCGGACTGGACCTGGCAGCCGACCTATGTGTGAGCAAACCAGACCTCCTGTCCCTGAACCAGCTACCGTGCAGCATCATTGTTGGGCTTAGTTCTTGAGCAATCACCTTTCACTCTTGTGTTGGTCTGTGTGTAGGCATTGACCAAGAGGTCATTCCCCCTCCGGTGGGACCCACTACCAGGCCTGATGTGTACCCTCTGCCCCCGGGAACACATCTTCTGTTTGCCCAGAGTGGGAGGATTGAGTTTGTCCCTCTTGAGGGGTATGACATGAAGAAGAGTGAGTCCAAGGCCGTCCTCCACCTACCAGTAAGTCCTCATTCACTTCTACTTTTACCATGAGGTTAGGATAGCGGTGACTCAGAAGTCCTGACACAATCTCTTAAGATTTTAGAGGTTTTCATTTTGTTTAGGTGGCATTTAAATCTTTTGTGTGGTTTAATTTGTCTTACTTTTTCCGTTGAAACAAGACGTCATTGTTCCTGTTTGTGTCTTCCTTTCCACTTTAGTCACAAGTCATGAGAGTTCTGCAGAAGAAAACTTCTCTCTTGCTCAACGACTTGTTTACATTTTTAAGAGCTATAGTTAAACAATTTCAGGGTGATATAGATCCTGTTTGGTACATTGTCATTATTTGTTTGTGGGTCTGCTTTTGAGTAAAGCTAAATATTGATATGATATCTCCACAAGTTAAGCTCAGGACATTATTACCAGGGCATGTGACATCATTTGGAAAATCGATTGAGACTTTAGATTCAGGAAATGTTTTAGTTTTACACATCATCAGTTTGGCATGTAGGATCATTTAATTTCTCTACTAGCACTTAGCAGCATGTGGTGTTGGTTACCATCTGCTACTGAAGGCTGGGGCAATATCACAGCCACATGTTGACATTTTTACTCTTAATTGTTAACATCAGTGTAGCATCGTCTAAATCACACTATTTCTTCACAACCAGATTTTCAAACTAGCAGTTTCCTGCCAACGCACTTGGTTTCAAGTTCTTATATTTTCAGCCTTTTTTCTTGATCTTAACACTGACGTCGGAAAACAAGCTTTTCCATCTGTCGCCCAAGATGAGCCTCAGGTCCCTGACCACTGCTCTCAGAAGGAACTGTTCTTCAGAGGTTCACGATTACACCACTGCTCTCAGAAGGAACTGTTCTTCAGAGGTTCACGATTACACCACTGCTCTCAGAAGGAACTGTTCTTCAGAGGTTCACGGTTACTTGACTTCTCTCACAGGAGAAGATAATCATTGGGGTGGCGTACGACTGCGTGGAGAAGATGGTGTACTGGACAGACATCACAACCCCCTCCATCAGCAAGGCCAGCCTGCAGGGGGGAGAACCCATTCAAGTCATCAGATCAGGTGGGGTCAGAGGTCAGGGTTCAAGGGTCAGAGTTCACCTTTGCTCCAATCACACATCTGTTTCTCATGGCAGTTCTCTTAAGAGCTGGATCACCTGTGACCCTGGAAAGCATCCCTTTGATGCTCAGTAACGCCATTCTTACGAAGACAACTGCTTCATTGGTTGCAGGGGGGAAATGTATCACAGTCAAATCTTCTGTCTCGTGTTGCTCATCCACAGATCTGGAGAGCCCGGAGGGGATTGCAATAGACCACTTGAGCCGGATGCTGTTTTGGACCGACTCTATGAAGGACCGGATCGAGGTGGCATCCCTGGACGGGACTCAGAGACGTGTCCTGGTCGACACTGAGCTGGTGAACCCCCGGGCCATCATTGCTGACCCCACCAAGGGGTGAGCCTGGTGCCTCCTCCTGCTCTGCTCTGTGGGAATGGGAACGATTCCCCATCTGATCCGCATTGCTTTTCGGGAATGTGGGACCCGATTACTGAAGCCTGGCCTGTTAACAACAATGAGCTCAGCCGTTTTACTGAAGACTTTGTCTGTTTTTAATCCCTTTAAACACTTCAGATTTTGTCCAATCTGTTATAAACTGTAACTGGTCTCATCAATAGAAACCTGTACTGGGCTGACTGGAACCGGGAGGCCCCCAAAATTGAGACCTCTTACATGGACGGGACCAACAGGAGGGTCCTGGTGAAGGATGGTCTGGGCCTGCCCAATGGTCTGACCTTTGACACCCAGAGTTCTCTGCTGTGCTGGACTGATGCAGGTAGGCTGCGTTCAAATGGTGACAATCTTCCGTTGGGACGTGCCGTGGTCGAGGGTTGTGATCGGATGTGATTGTCTTCAGGCACGCATAAGATGGAGTGTATCGACCCAGGCCAGAGTGACCGGAGAAAGGTAATGGAAGGCCTTCAGTACCCCTTTGGAATGACCTCTTATGGAAAGAACATCTACTATACTGACTGGAAAAGGTAGGGTAAAGACACAAACCACAACTTCCTCTTCCCCGGCAGGAATTTCACTCTTTGACTCATTGAATTTGAGACTGTTATGAATATTTCCGCTCCATTTTTTTTTCAAGTCTTAACTACAGGGAAACAGTAGTCTCACAAGTCCTAGGTGTCACAGAATGAACTCCAGAGTATTTGGTTCAGTCTGTGATGCCAGGAGTAGAATCGGTGAAGGTGTTACCTAAACAGGAAGGGAGGGGTGCTGGGAAGGGGATGGGATCAGAGGTCAGATGAACTCCACAGACTTCACTCCTGCTGCATGAGCAGCATGAGGGCTCTACCACCCCCCCCCCCCCCTCAGAGTGGGGCCCTGTTTCTCCAGAACGACCATGCCATCTATGTGTGTTTGCCATTGAGAAGGGGAGGGTGCCTGGGGGTTGGGAACGGGGGTCAGGGAACCTATTTGAAAAGTGGCAGCTGCTTGCAATTTGTAAGACTCTTATGTGGCTGTGATTGCGTGGTTCAGGGCCTCTCTTCAGATCTCACCAGGGGCACAACTCTGCCGGAGGGGCTGGAAGGGGGCTGTGGACTAGTGGGGCATTGGACCACAGGATAAACTATCTCAATAAACTTAACAACTGTGCTGCACTCCCCCCTTCCCTTACTGTTCCCACGCTTCTCATCAGGGGGCTGTTTATTGCACATCATCACAGCTAACTTTCCACACAGAGTATTCAACACAGCTATCACCGCTACCTTTCCACATAGAGTATTCAACACAGCTATCACCGCTAACTTTCCACACAGAGTATTCAACACAGCTATCACTGCTAACTTTCCACACAGTGTATTCATCACAGCTATCACAGCTAACTTTCCACACAGAGTATTCAACACAGCTATCACCGCTAACTTTCCACACAGAGTATTCAACACAGCTATCACTGCTAACTTTCCACACAGTGTATTCATCACAGCTATCACAGCTAACTTTCCACACAGAGTATTCAACACAGCTATCACCGCTAACTTTCCACACAGAGTATTCAACACAGCTATCACTGCTAACTTTCCACACAGTGTATTCATCACAGCTATCACAGCTAACTTTCCACACAGAGTATTCAACACAGCTCTCACAGCTAACTTTCCACACAGAGTATTCAACACAGCTCTCACAGCTAACTTTCCACACAGTGTATTCATCACAGCTATCATGCTGTAGCTAACCTTTCCCCCTCCAGTTGGGGAATCCCAGACTGTTAAGTGAGTGTTTGTGTTTGTGTCAGGGATGGAGTGATCGCTGTGGACCGGAACACTGGCAGGGAGACGGATGAGTTCCAGCCTCAGAAGCGAACCCGCTTGTACGGGATCACAACAGCCTACGCACAATGTCCATCGGGTGTGTAGTTTTTTTTTTATCAGCCCTGTGTGACCAGTTCTGGTTAAGTCTCCCGTAAATTGTAGCGAGGGTAAGTATTCAGTGTCAGGGCCGAAGATAAGAAAGGAAAATAAGAACTTACAACAGTAAAACACAAAACGTCACCCCTGTTCTGGGACATCCTGTAAATAATTCCATGAACTAGTGTGACCCTTGCATAGTTTGGGGTCACCTTTAGGAAGCCAGGTGTGGGTGTTCCTCAGTTCTGTAACTTCAGTGACAGTGCAAGCACTCAGCCCTCTGACCTCTCTGGCCCTGGTTATGCCTTTACACAGAACAGAGTGAGATTTCTGACATGCTCTTCAATCTGAAAGCAACAGGAAGCCTAGTCAAGATGAAGTGGGGGGAACACTAAGGTTACTGTTGCGCATTAGGGCAATGGACTTCCAAACAGAACCCTGTCTCTGGGTAAGATTACATAAATCCAGAGAATGTTGAGGCCCGGAGGCCCTCTGACATCTGGGATGTGCTGTGTGTCGTCTCCAAATACTGTGAAACTGAGAAAAAGGCTGTTGCCCTCAGATGATGTTTGTTAGTGATGTCTCAAGAGATCATTTACACAAACCAATCACATACCAGTTCACAATATTTACCAGACTGAACATGAAAGGAATGCTTGACAGCAATATTAATTATGTATACTGTCTTTCTCTGAGTTTTTTTTAACGTGTATTATTTCTGTCATCAGGACAAAACTACTGTACCGTGAACAATGGAGGTTGCACGCATCTCTGCTTAGCCACACCTTTAGGGCGCTCCTGCATGTGTCCGAAAAACACTGTGGGCGTGAGCTGTGTGGAGAGAGAGGGGAGGTACTGAGGTACAAGAGCTCTGAGTGACCTCAAATGTCCAATCTGATGTTGAGTCAGGCTACCACTTGTTCTAAACTATAGCTGTTAAAAAACTTCACTGAAATCCTACTGTGCATTTTATGACAACAAAAAACACAACTTTTTTCCATTATCCCTTTATAGTTTTGGGGGGAATTGTTCATGCTGAATACATATTTATCAATACATTTATATGTGCTGACATTTTGAATATCTTGAATATCTCAAGGAATAAATTGAATGTGAAGTTAGTTGAATCAAACACTCATCTCCTAGCTTTGTGATGTTGGCATATGCAACTCATTCCATAATTCGGATTGAAGTATAATAGTGAAAATTGCTAAAGAATTGACTGTATTGGAGGGGAAGATAAGTTTACATTCTGTGCAGCTATCCAATAAAAAAAACTTTTTTAACAATGGCGTGAAATTATTTTTTCAGACAGTGCTGTCTCAGTGATTGGAATTTAAGAAGAAACGACGCCATCTTGTGGCATTTGTGCTTTATTGCTAATGTCGTTTTGAAGGTTTTCCGCTATTACACTAGAGGTCGCTGTCCACTCAGTTTGCTTGCTTCGTGCCAAACGAAATGTCGGAGCTGTCATTTCTGTCTGGACGGCGACAAAGGGAAAAAAGAAAACAGCTTTTATGTCAGCTGTGCTAAAGAGGGCTAGTTGTTCCAATCTGCCGAAATGTTTCTAATAATGTTAACGAAAAACATACTCCTGCTAAAGCAAGCCCCAGTGGAAATGTTAAGTAAAACATCTGTTGAGATCATCTCTTTGTGTGTAGCCTTGAGTGATTGACAGGACAGCGCTGAATTACTCAACGAGAGACGGATGACGAAATGGAACCATGGGATCAGTTTCAGCGGAAGATCATTTCAATCCAGTATTTTCAAATCCCAGTACAGCTGTCCTCGTAATGATATTGTGTTGAAGTCCAAGTTTGCATGTTTCACTACTGTGTTACTTGTGTAATCGGGAATCCATTAAACGTATATTTAAAAGCAGCATGCGTTCACAAATAAATGTATTTATGCCTTGTATTAATATACAAGCTTCCTTTTTATGTTTAATAATTCTTATCCGTGGGTTTACGCCCACAAAGGGAGACACTGCTGACGTAGGATGAGTGATTTGCGAGTAATTGAATCTCTTGAAAGAAAATGTTTGATTGATAGGGGCTTAGCCGTTTTGATCCAATAGAATCACAAAGCAGGCTTTTGGGGGCGTGAATGTGTACTTCGGTACGTCTCTTTCCCAGTGACTGAATCGCTGGCTGAAGCTACCTGGAGTCGCGTTGAACAGGTCAGGTATGCCAGAAATCTGCTCCGTAGATCTTAAAGTGACAACATAACAATTTGGAGGTTTCACAGAGTTTAACACATTGAATCTTGATATCTGTATTTGCTAGACGTCATTCGTTGCCAGCTTTAGTCGCCTAGCTAGATCGCTAGCTAGCATTATGCGGCGGTGGGACAGTGTTTGACAGCTGATACTGTGTGACAGGCTATACAGTAACGCGGGTTGGAAAATGGTCCCTTAACTCAATTGCTGCTCAGTGCACAAGACGCTGTTGCCGGGTACTGTGCTGTGCCTGCTAGTTTGCAAACTACGTTCGTTATTTGTATATTATCGAGTCTGGAAGCTGAAGGTTTTTTGTCTATACTAGCTAACTAGCAACACTAGCTACACGCATCATTCTGTTTACACGCCAGCTAACGTTAGCTAACGTAACCCGTTAGCTTGCTGCCCGGTTAGCTTGTCAAAACAATCACAAAGCCCATTGTAACGTTGTGTGTGAAGCAAGTGCGTGTGTAGAGATGTGGACATCAATACAGTTCGCTAGCTACCATAATTAAGTTAGGTAAGTGTATTTAATAGTTAATGTATGTTCTTTACAGGATCGTGTTGGAGCTGTGCACGAGCTGGATGATATGATTTCGCATCGGTCCTTCCAAGTTCCAACTGAGCAGCGCTCGCTCTGCCAAGTGATGCCGACTACAGAGAGATGAAGCAATTCAATGGATTACTGACGTAAAAATAGGAATCGTCTGTGATTTTCACTTTGGTTGACTGTGGGGCGATTTGAACTTCCCCCAGTTTACCCTTTTCCTTCGATGAGGACTGATCTGATCCACCTAACATTACCCCCCTGTGCCTGGAGAAATTTCCGACATGGCCAATCCACACTTGGCCAATCTCTCATTTGCCTGGGAGAACTACATGGACTGCAGACTGCAGGGAGCTGATCTACAGGTAAATGCCATGGCTGAAGTAATTAGACCTGTATGGGTTCTCAAGTTTCAGGTAAGGTGACAGTCCAATCGCCTGTTTCCATAAAGGAAGAGGCTTGCTAGATATCAGGTGGATTTATACAGTCAATGGCAGTCTCTTTCCAGATCAGCGTTAAGACATGATGGTATATTTTTCCTCAAGATTTATGGATTACCTACACTGTTGCCAGGATGTCCTGTAAAACTGCTGTACAGAGATTCTTTTTACAGCCCCAGGCTGTAGATATTATAAACGTGGGTGGAATTACTGGAGTGCACTTAGGTCTGTCACAAGTATATTAAACAACAGTGTGTGTGTGCAGGCAGTTTGTGTGTAGACTGTGTGTGTGGGTGTTAACAGAGTAATCTCACTGTATTCGGTTGCACTCAAAGTCGCATGAGTGAGAGCTACAGCAGAGTACTGCAGAGCTGTTTAGGCGGGTGTCAACCACAGTTCGAAGTGCTGTCCAGTCCGGCGCTGAAGTTTGTGCTTGGCTACGTCGGTTAATTCTCACTGATTACAGGGAGCTGTCTTGGGAGATGAGAGTTGACCTCTTGCTGCAACCCCCTCTCCCTCACACTGCTTCCTCCCAACCCCCCCCCCCCCCCCCCCCCCCCGCCCACACACACACACACAGCCAGCCAGCCACTGCAGCCAGATCACGGGATTCAGATTAGTGTCTCTACGCTAGTCAGGATGGGGATTCAACAGCAGATTCAACAGCCATCTGGCCTAGACGCCAGTCCTTAACCTAGGGGGCCTTTAGGGTTTATGGGTATTTTATGAGGGTGGGATGTGAATGAGGCACATGATGACACACAGGCCCACCAGTGTTACGATCCTCAAACGGGATCCTAGGACTGGTTGCCTTGTCAGTTTTTGTGTTGTTTATCGTAGCCAGTCTTACTTGCCTGCTGCAGCTTGTGTCCTCCCAGTACGCTGGTCCTCACCAGCCTCATGGTTCCTGCTATGTATGCTTGCGGCCAGGCTTCTGTCAACAAACAGACTGTGCATTTCGCTTCCTCCTTGACACAGGGTGAGAACGACTACTCGCATCTCTCGTTTCTATGGCGACGCTGACGCCTCCACAGCAAGATGGAAGCAGCTGTTTTGTGCTTCTCTGGTTTAAAAAGGTCTTATTTCTGTGTTTATTTGTTTTCGTATTGTGGCTAAAGTGCTCTGTCTAAATGTACGTTTCATTTGTGGAACTGTTCTGCTCCTTTGGTTCCTCCTCTGTCGGACATAAAACAAGACAGATCTGTTTCCCTTGTTAGTGTGCCTGTTATGGGGCTTCCTCTTCAGCCTTGTGATGGCTTCACTACAGTCAGTCTTTAATACGTAACTGAAGCACTCTGCTTCCAGTCAGTGGACCATGTCCCTGCACGGCCGACACTTGTGATTGTTACACTAATGTGTATCACTCACTCGCGCAATGTCACAGAGGGCTTCACCTACGCCCAAGAACTGCCCCTCCACCAACCTAAACCCTCATGGAAGACAAGGAAAAACTCCCAGTGAAACTCAGAGAGGGTTCCCCTCCTCCAGAGACGGTCGGAGACACAGAGAGGTGCAGACCAGAGGCTGAACACAATCATGCAGCAGGAGTAGAGATAAGAAGTGCAAATGCATGGAGAAACCCAGATATCCAGAGGTCTGAATCAGCTTGATTCAGCTCCTGTCCTGGTCTAAATCAGCTTGATTCAGCTCCTCTCCTGTCCTGGTCTGAATCAGCTTGATTCAGCTCCTCTCCTGTCCTGGTCTGAATCAGCTTGATTCAGCTCCTCTCCTGTCCTGGTCTGAATCAGCTTGATTCAGCTCCTCTCCTGTCCTGGTCTGAATCAGCTTGATTCAGCTCCTCTCCTGTCCTGGTCTGAATCAGCTTGATTCAGCTCCTCTCCTGTTTTCTCTGATCACCTGAAGGCTGCCTCCCACTCGCTACAGCCCCTCAGGGAGATTTGAGAAGGGAAATCCGACGTCTGTGGATCAGACGAAGTGTGCAGGGAAAACTAACCAGTCAGATGGAGGGAACTTCCTTTCCAGGTAGGGCAGCAGAGGTTTATCATGTAGAGTCTCTGGCAGAGGGCCCAACTCAAAGGTCAGGTTTTGTGGCCTAACGTGATTCTTCAGTAAACCTCAAAGTGAAAGTCTCATACTAAAGAAAGGAGGATCTGTTAGTTATACTCCAACAATTGTCAGACCACAGCAGTAAATCACCTCTTGCTGTTTTTAGAAGCAGATTTTCTTAATAAATCCTGGATTGATATTAAATTAATTTGGCTGTTCTACTGTACAGGCTGTTTGTGTGACTGATTACACTTTCTACTCACCAAGAGAGCGGACTGGTCTTACAAATGTAAGTTTTTAAACTGTACACATCTGACAGGATGTGTACAGGTTTTTCACGGTGTGACAAACCTGACAAATAATACACGACCGTGTATTATTATAATATATATACAGTACCAAAAGTCCAAAAGTTTGGACACATGTTTGCTGCTTTGTGGCTTGCTTTCTACGGGGACTTTTGAGGTTCATGTTGTTTAAGTGTAACTTGTTTAACTACATGCTCTTACGGTTCTTGCCTTTGGAACTTTTGTTTTTTCACAATGTTTGCTTCATGTTTTGGCTACCCGCAATGTTTGGGGCTATCTCGTTGTTATGATCAGTGACCTATGCTCTTTTACATTACATTTACATTTAGTCATTTAGCAGATGCTCTTATCCAGAGCGACTTACAGTAAGTACAGGGACATTCCCCACGAGGCAAGTAGGATGACGTGCCTTGCCCAAGGACACAACGTCATTTGGTTTGCATGGCCGGGAATCGAACTAGCAACCTTCTGATTACAAGCCCAATTCCCTAACCACTCAGCCATCTGACTTTTGTAAAGCTCTTTCTTTGAAGTCGCTTTGGATGAAAGTGTCTGCTAAATTAATAAATGTATATTTTGCATTATGCGCGGCCGTTTGACCGGCCGTTCGGGAAATCTCTCGACTCCCGACAGCCAGTCCGACCCTGGTGTGAACAGATAGCTAGATGTAGTGTTCTTTAACAGTGATCTAATTCCTGTTGTGTCAGTACCTTATGATTAAAACGTCTCTGCTGAAGACAACACGATAAGAGGGGCGACATTATCACTGGTGATAGACCAGCTGTCAGAGAGGGGGGCGAACGAGGTTTGCTGCAACACTGACTCTGTTCCCTAAGCTGTCTAGTTTACTGTCTCCTATCAGGGCTGTTCACAGCCTTCCCACATCCATCGCCCGGACGCTCGCCAAGCGCCGCCACACTCCATTTACTACCAAGTGGATATTGACGTGCAGCTAAATGCTGAACGGTATGGCAGAAACACTCTCGTTTCCGTGAGACTGCAGTGTAGCCTAACTCCTGAGAAGCCAGTGAACTGCAGCACTTACTGTGCTCTGAGTAAAACACACTGAATCAAGGAGGAGTGGAAGCTAAGTTGTGGCTCTGCTGACTTGGCAGCCTGGTCCTTGTCTCGGGCAGCCTGGTCCTTGTCTCAGGCAGGCTGGTCCTTGTCTCGGGCAGGCTGGTCCTTGTCTCGGGCAGCCTGGTCCTTGTCTCAGGCAGCCTGGTCCTTGTCTCAGGCAGCCTGGTCCTTGTCTCGGGCAGCCTGGTCCTTGTCTCGGGCAGCCTGGTCCTTGTCCCAGCCTTCTGTGGGTGTCTGGCTGCTCGGCCCTCACGGGGCTCCAGGGAGAGAGCCTGTGAGTAAAACCCAAACCAGGTTTGTCTGGGTCTGAGGAGCGAGTCATCATGCTATCAGACTTTCGTAAGCTACAGAATATCCCCCAGACCCAGTAATGCAGACCACTCAGTTTGTTTTCGTGCGGGTGTATTGTGTACAGTTGAAAGTTACATCAGTGAGAGGAAGTTAGTGTGAGGGCAGTTTACCCACATGAAAGATCCTGACCACATGTTGCTGCCTTGGCAGGATGCTGAAACACTCACATACACTCATGCTGAAACACTCACATACATTTGAGTGTTTTTGATATGCGGGTATGCAAAATGCCATGTTGCGTACAGTAGCCTAGTCCTACTAAGAGTGTTCCCAGGCGTTACCCTAGACTCGTTCTGGGGTCTGACTTGGTTCCAAACTGTTGACTTAAGGCGTGAATAATTAATCTCTCTGGTGCTCTGCTGAGTCAAATTTCCACCTCTGCACCACCCTGGTTATTTTCTTCCACCAGCAGGCATGACATTAGCCCTCCCTCTCTCCTTTTGGAACTATCTCCTCCTCTCCTGTCCCTTCCTCTCCTCCTCCTCTCCTGTCCCCTCCTCCTCCTTTCCTGTCCCCTCCTCCTCCTTTCCTGTCCCCTCCTCCTCTCCTGTCCTCTCCTCCTCCTCCTCCTCTCGTCTTCTCCTGTCTCCCCCTCTCTCCTCCTATCCTGTCCCCTCTTCTCCTCTCCTCCTCCTCTCCTGTTTCCTCTCCTCCTCCTCCTCCTCCTCTCCTGTTTCCTCCTCCTCTCCTCCTCCTCCTCCTCCTCTCCTGTCCCTGGAGGGGCAGCTGTGAGCGGGGAGGACTGGGCTACAGTAGCATGGTTGTCCTTTTATGGACCACAGTTTTGAAAGACAAGACAGCTTTTTTTTAGCTTGTTCAACACAGAAGGAGTAAACATTATTCAGGACTAGAACTCAGGTGAACAAAAACATAATAAGCGGCTGAGAAGTCATCTAACTGCAGCTGAAAGTAGCAAGTTGTTCTCTTCTCATTTCCTGTGCAGCTTTGCTGCCTCTGTATGCACCAGAGTGTGTTTACAAGCTGATGCAAGCAGCAGGTCAGTGTGTGCGTGTTGGTCCTCCGTAGTGGCAGGTGAGTGTGTGCGTGTTGGTCCTCCGTAGTGGCAGGTGAGTGTGTGCGTGTTGGCCCTCTGTAGTGGCAGGTGAGTGTGTGCGTGTTGGCCCTCCGTAGTGGCAGGTGAGTGTGTGCGTGTTGGCCCTCCGTAGCGGCAGGTGAGTGTGTGCGTGTTGGCCCTCCGTAGTGGCAGGTGAGTGTGTGCGTGTTGGCCCTCCGTAGCGGCAGGTGAGTGTGTGCGTGTTGGCCCTCTGTAGCGGCAGGTGAGTGTGTGCGTGTTGGCCCTCCGTAGTGGCAGGTGAGTGTGTGCGTGTTGGCCCTCCGTAGTGGCAGGTGAGTGTGTGCGTGTTGGCCCTCTGTAGCGGCTGGTCGGAGGGTTCCGGACCCGGGACACCTCATGATGTTCATCACCCAGATGTCAAATTAGATCAGCTCGCTCCTCAACCGGAAAAACATGATGTGACCACAGGACTCTCTCACGAGGATGGGATCACGTGGCACTCTGCCTCGCTGCCTCCCTGCCTCGCTGCCTCCCCCCAGACCCCCCACCAGGAACATGATTAGCCACGAGAGCGGGAAGGGACGTTTCTCGTGGAGTGGGTGACTCAGCCAGCATCGCTCCCATGACCAGACCTCTCAGACGCACACACACACACACACACACACACACGTGGTATAGCCTGTCTGGGTCCATCATGATCCGGATGGCTTGAGTCTTTTTTCCCCCTCCAGTTGTAACAGGAAGTGGAGACCCAGCCAGCCATAGAGGAATGAGTCACAGAGAACTAGACACACGGTCTCTTTCAACATGTCAGCCTTTGTTTACTTGGGAAGCAGTGTGAATACTGCATGCAGATATCGCATTAAATAATCCACTTGTGTTCTATGGCTCCGTCGCCCTCAGTACGACACCACGCGTGCATAAGCCTTTGGTAGAGCCAGCTGTGACTACAGAAGGCTCCAGAACAAATATGAGAACCCTCTGATGGGTGAGACACAAGGTGTTCATTCTCACTGTTCTGTTTTTAACGCGTGGTGCTAGATATAGAGTGTGAAAAGACGCCATCTGCAACGCGCATGCAAAGCAGCATCTTGACAACTTCACGTGGTATTAGATGGGTTTATACTGAGCTTTTACTGAAACCAAGAATTGTCTGTGTGTTGCCAGATAGAATGAGTGACCTACTGGTATTTATGAGGAAGTCTGGATGAACTTTAGGTTTCCAGAGGCCAGTTGCTCTCTCTAATGGACTTTGAAAAGCTGTTTATTATCATTATGTTTCCCTCAACCTTTATCAAATCCCTCTCCTGCTATGGCTTGTCTCCTGGTCTGATTATGCTGTGTTTAGCCTATACATGATCAAATAAGAAGGCAAACAGTCTTGCTGGCACGAGAGTGTCTGTTCCACTCTGAGAGAACCTTAGTTTCACTTTGCGTTCAGGACAGGTTTAGTGTGCCTGCAATTGTTGCCAAAGTGTTCTGCAGCCAGGAAATATGGGTGTTCATCGACATGAGTGCCAGTCTAAATCCAGTTGCTTGTGTTGGCGGAGTAGTTTTACAGAACAGATCTTCCCCTCTCCCAGCCACTCCCGTCCACCGTCCATCATCCTCTCTCTTCATGTCTTTACTTTCATCTGACACCAGACTCATCTCTCTCTCTTCATGTCTTTACTTTCATCTGACACCAGACTCATCTCTCTCTCTCTGTGTTTATGTTCCTGTTCTGCTTTACCCCTTCACTCTGTTTTTCTCATTCATGCTTTTGTCTTTCTCTCCCTCTCCCTGTCTGCTGTGTGGTGCTGTCCAGCCCCCTGGTGTGCAGTGACCCCATGAGGAGGGTGGGGGGGGGACCCACTGCTGGCCTGGGGGGTCCTGTGCCCCCTTGAGCCTCCTCCCTCCTGCCCCTGCTCTGGTGAGTCAGACAGAAACATGGTCTCTCCTGATCGGCAGTTTTTTTCTTTTTTTCTTCACTGCACTCAAAAAGTGACGGTCTGATTTGATTAGCCCTGAAACCTCAAGGTGTGTTAAGGACCTTCCTGTTGTGATCATGTGACACGGTCATATTTTACTACCAGAACAGGCGTAGTCACGGTGACCTGGTTCCTCTGGGGTGAGCTGGGGCTGGTCTGGTTCAGGGGGTGAGTCTGTGAGTCAGAAGGCTGATTCTGTCGTAACACTAAAGGAAGGAAGTGTCTTGCCTCATGTAACTGTGAAAGCAGTGCTGTGTGATGTAGAGGGACTGAGAGCAGAGCAGGCTGATGAGCAGGCTGATGAGCAGGCTGATGAGCAGGCTGATAAGAGGAGAGGACCCGAGGTAAATGGTAAATGGACTCTGCATTTATATAGCGCGTAGCCGGTGGGGCGTGTCCGGTGTGCCTGCTCACATGGAAGTGGCTTGGTGAGGTTTGATTAGACGTAATGGTGACCCAGGGGTGTTGTGTGTGTGTGTGTTCTAACCAGTCGTGTCTGGTAGTAATGTGAATGAGGTGGTTTGTCGTGTGTGTGTGGGCCCCCTGTGGGTGCCTGTGCGTAGAGAGAGCTAGTGTGACAGATAACAGGATAATGGAAGGAATAAAAACGGAACCGGTGCCTAGTAAAGGAAAGTGTATCTCCACACCACATCTGATGTCACTGTGTCACTTTACATTCATTAGACTTGTTTTAACTGTAAAAAAAACATCTTCTGCATGTTTTCTTTGATCTCAAAGGGTTAGGTTGAGAGTTGCAAGAGAACCTAAGCTTGACCCAGTCCTTAATCAGTAATAGGCAACATTTCAGCTGCTGTTGTTATTATCGCTGACGTGTGTGTGTCCTCTCTGTGTGTGTGTGTGTGTGTGTGTGTGTCCTCTGTGTGTGTGTGTGTTCTCTCTCTGTGTGCAGGTCAGTCTACAGTGCCTGGAGAGCTTCCTGTGTATGTTCCACTGTGTTGGTCACGTCCACCTTCAGAGGAACAAGGAAACCCTGAAGTTCTGGTAGGTCCTCACTGCTCCAGTATAGTCCCTGAGTTACACCCTCCTCACTGCTCCTGGATGTCTACTGACCCTGGATAGTGCAGTAAGCCACTAGTGGTTTACTGTAAACCCCTGGCTCCTCATAACTGAGTTCTGTCATGCTGTGAAGTGGGACAGAAGGAAACTTTGTTTCTGAAGGCAGATCTGCTAATAAACTCTACAGTATGTGCAAAAACAAGCTAAATGCTTCAGGATCTAGTAGTGCCCCTTTAATTAGCGGAGATGGAAAGAACATGACATTTCAGACATGCTGAAGAAAGGATGCTGTGTGAAGCGGTGTGGTTTCCTGCAAGCGTTCCTTATCGTTGGGTTTGTAATCGCTGTCTCTTAGTTACAGTCCCTAGTATCAGATTGTGGGAACAATTGCTCTACACAAGAAGAAAGCTTATGATTATATGTGATCTTAGAATATGTGTCATGCTTTATTTTTTATATATATAAATATTTATATACACACACACACATATATATATATACATATATATAGACACAGTGGCTCACATGTCATTCACGTGATTCTATAGTGTAATCTGGAGACTTCCTTTGGACTGTCAGTCTCGTGGTGAAGACCTTGTTGACTGGGATGTGTTTAGCCTCCAGAATCAGGCCCTTATGATGACAAGATGCTGTTTCTTCAGGACCAGGGTGCCACAGTACGCAAGACTAGGGAGTCAGGTGGCTGAGCGGTGAGGGAATCGGGCTAGTAATCCGAAGGTTGCCAGTTCGATTCCCGGTCATGCCAACTGACGCTGTGTCCTTGGGCAAGACACTTCACCCTACTTGCCTCGGGGGAATGTCCCTGTACTTACTGTAAGTCGCTCTGGATAAGAGCGTCTGCTAAATGACTAAATGTAAATGTAAGACTACACAAACACACAACAGTGTGAGATCAGTGCAAACAACCAACACACCAGATGTGGAACCCAGCCAGTGCAGGGACACATGCTTCTCTGCTAGTGCAGGGACACATGCTTCTCTCTGCTAGTGCAGGGACACATGCTTCTCTCTGCTAGTGCAGGGACACATGCTTCTCTCTGCTAGTGCAGGGACACATGCTTCTCTCAGTCCTTTTGGTTGCACAAGACACACAGACAGTCAAACCTGTTGTGTGAGGATTCTGTAGAATCATGTTAACTCTAACTGTTGTTCTCTGCCAGCCTAGCTGTGCCCCCGGGCCAGGGCTGAGAGTGATCTGACCAAGACAGGCCAGTATAGGAGGGAGGCAGGCTGCCCAGACCCAGAGGCAGGGAGAGAGAGGTGGGGCTGTGGGGCTGTGGAGCGGGCCTGAGCAGTCACAGACAGGCTGCCCAGACCCAGAGGCAGGGAGAGAGAGGTGGGGCTGTGGGGCTGTGGAGCGGGCCTGAGCAGTCACAGACAGGCTGCCCAGACCCAGAGGCAGGGAGAGAGAGGTGGGGCTGTGGGGCTGTGGAGCGGGCCTGAGCAGTCACAGACAGGCTGCCCAGACCCAGAGGCAGGGAGAGAGAGGTGGGGCTGTGGGGCTGTGGAGCGGGCCTGAGCAGTCACAGACAGGCTGCCCAGACCCAGAGGCAGGGAGAGAGAGGTGGGGCTGTGGGGCTGTGGAGCGGGCCTGAGCAGTCACAGACAGGCTGCCCAGACCCAGAGGCAGGGAGAGAGAGGTGGGGCTGTGGGGCTGTGGAGCTGGCCTGAGCAGTCACAGACAGGCTGCCCAGACCCAGAGGCAGGGAGAGAGAGGTGGGGCTGTGGGGCTGTGGAGCGGGCCTGAGCAGTCACAGACAGGCTGCCCAGACCCAGAGGCAGGGAGAGAGAGGTGGGGCTGTGGGGCTGTGGAGCTGGCCTGAGCAGTCACAGACAGGCTGCCCAGACCCAGAGGCAGGGAGAGAGAGGTGGGGCTGTGGGGCTGTGGAGCGGGCCTGAGCAGTCACAGACAGTCACCCTTATAGTAGAAGCTACCAAAATCCTCTGCAGAGAGGCTGTTCTGGCTTCAGCAGAACATACTATCAGACTGTGAAGGGAACGGAGAGATGAATCAAGTGTTGCAAATACTTTTTAGTTGGAGTTTGTGGCTGTTTGGGAGAGAGAGCTTCCCGTCAGTGATTGCTCTGTTTTTCCCTCCTGAAGTACTAGAGTTTTTTTATTAACAAGTTTTTTTTTTTTTAAGCCAACAAACTGGCTATTGTGTCGCTGTAGTATGACTCCACCTACATCTCTGGGTGCTAGCCGGCACCCTGGATGGTGTAGGACAGCAGGCCGGTTGGAGATACCAGAGGAGGAGCTCCAAACTGCAGGGGGCATGTCAGCGTCCCAGGTCCACCACCAGCATCATGTGACAGAACCAGCATCATGTGACAGCACATGCTTTCATGTGACGCACTGATCAACTGCAAATCTGGAAAGCTTCCATTTGAAATTCCGATTTAATGGAATTTGTGCCGCGGGACAGAAAATTCAGTCAGTGCTGCGAGGAAGAATGCGAACACAACCAGGGGATCTGCGTCTTAGCCTGGAACGCACGGTTCACAATGAGGGGAAGAAAGGTTTTCCCACATCTAACCTCTGGTGAGATTAAGGGGCATTCCTATGCTCTTGTTTGGCTTATTTTGCCTCAGTGAGGCTTGGTGGAAGGAATGTTGTGGATTTTGTGTGTTTGGTGAACATTTGGTGAGCAGACCTTTGAGATGAGGCATAGGCTGTGTGGGTAGTTAGGTGTGTGTGTGTGTGTGTGGTGCTTTCATGCCTAGTCAGATGTGTGTGTGGTGCTGTGTGTGTGTGTGTGTGTGTGTGTGTGGTGCTTTCATGCCTAGTCGGATGTGTGTGTGTGTGTGTGTGGTGCTTTCATGCCTAGTCAGATGTGTGTGTGTGTGTGTGTGTGTGTGTGTGTGTGTGTGTGTGTGTGTGTGTGTGTGTGTGTGTGTGTGTGTGTGTGTGTGTGTGTGTGTGTGTGTGTGTGTGTGTGTGTGTGTGTGTGTGTGGTGCTTTCATGCCTAGTCGGATGAAGCTTTGTGGACGCGGTCTTGTGAACTGTCCAGAAGCCAACCAGATCTCATGTTGTTTCTTCGCTTAAAACGTTTGAGCCCAAATTAGCTCCTGTTCACTTGCTACCTACATATGGCAAACATTTTGACAACAAGTTTCACGTAGCTTTAAACCTTTTCAGTTCTACTCTAATACTTTCAGTTTGAATAGTTTAGTTATCTATAAACAATCGCTAACCAATGACAAGCCTCCAGTGAAACCATAGACTTATGATTTCAGGCTCAAGTTTCCATTTGTTAGTCAATGTTTGTAAAACACCATCAGATAAGCATTAGATCACTTCCTTCTGGCTGTATCACGTCTTTATTCATTTAATAGTGTATCCACTAACCTTAACGTACAGTATTGTAGCATCAGTCAGGATCGTTGGTGAGTCAACAGAGTCATTGATTGGCTCCTCTGGAGATACTGGAGGTCTATAGACTTGATCAAATTTCCCACTGTTAGTATCAAATAAAACTTGATCCTTAGCATCATGTGTTGTTTATCTCTCTCACCCCATCCCTCTATTTCATACTTTCTCTCTCTATCTCTCTCTCCCTCTCCTTCCCCCTCTCTCTCTCTGCATCATCTCTCTGTCTCTCCCCCCATCTCTCCATCTCTCTCTCCATCTCTCTCTGTCTCTCGCCCCTCTCTCCATCTCTCTCTCCATCTCTCTGTCTCTCCCTCTCTCTGCATCATCTCTCTGTCTCTCCCGCCCTCTCTCCATCTCTCTCTCCATCTCTCTCTCCATCTCTCTCTGTCTCTCGCCCCCTCTCTCAGCTCGGACATGAGCGGGGCCAGTAACACGCTGGCGAGGGAGTTCCTGACAGACGTTCACCAGCTGTGCAGCGCGGTGGCTCAGCGGGCGGAGTCACAGCGGGCGGAGTCACAGCGGGCGGAGTCACGTGAGGAGGACGAGGAGGAGAGCCACATGGCGGCGCTGGGAGAGTACCTGGTCAGGGGGCGTGGCTTCCTGCTGCTCAGCACACTGGACTCCATCATAGACCAGGTGAGACAGCCAACACAACACACCTGGCTAGACCAGGTGAGACAGCCAACACAACACACCTGGCTAGACCAGGTGAGACAGCCAACACAACACACCTGGATAGACCAGGTGAGACAGCCAACACAACACACCTGGCTAGACCAGGTGAGACAGCCAACACAACACACCTGGCTAGACCAGGTGAGACAGCCAACACAACACACCTGGCTAGACCAGGTGAGACAGCCAACACAACACACCTGGCTAGACCAGGTGAGACAGCCAACACAACACACCTGGCTAGACCAGGTGAGACAGCCAACACAACACACCTGGCTAGACCAGGTGAGACAGCCAACACAACACACCTGGCTAGACCAGGTGAGACAGCCAACACAACACACCTGGATGCAGGAGCTCTGATGTGCTGGTGGTCCCCTGAGTGAAATGAGAAGGAGATGGAGGCAGGCTGCCTTCAGTCACTAACCCTATCCTTCAGTCACTAACCCTATCCTTCAGTCACTAACCCTATCCTTCAGTCACTAACCCTATCCTTCAGTCACTAACCCTATCCTTCAGTCACTAACCCTATCCTTCAGTCACTAACCCTATCCTTCAGTCACTAACCCTATCCTTCAGTCACTAACCTTATCCTTGGGAATGCTGTTGTCTTCTCTGCCTCTCTGTAATGATCTGGTCTTTTTTTTAATCTAATGTTGTGTTCACACCGAACGCAAAGCGAATTATTTGCGCGGTGAGATTACATGTAAAGTCAATGCGAATGCGCGCGAATAAACACTGCATCATTCTCGTGGATAATTTGCTTGGCTTTACGTGAACACAGCATAAGGCTGAGCATAAGGCTCAAGATCCCCCTGTTCTGTTTCTGTTGTGTTTTGACATTTTATTTCTGCTATGAATCAGTTAGAGTTGTAAGTAAGTGGTTGAGGTTTTTGCCATGTTTTGAGTGTTCTGTCTGTTTTAGAGAGCATGCTGTCTGTTGGTCTAGTACACAGGCTCACTCTGTTCTTCTGATAATTGTGAGGAGGCCTGTGACTGACCCTGCGGTGACACGGGGAGATCTCATCCACACACGTGTCCTAACAACGCCTTCCAAACACTGATAATGCACACACACACACACACACACACATACACACACACATACACACACACACACTCTGTGCCTGTCTCCTCTGCACACACACACACAAACATACACACACACACACACACACACTCTGTGCCTGTCTCGTCTGCACACTGAACACTGAACACACACGGCAGATAGGGGGGCTATGGCCCAGTAGATTTGTGTTGCTGTGTAGTTGTGTCTGCACATGTGATTGATTCAATCAAGGGCATTGGTTAAGTAAAATGGGTGTCTTGGCATGGAGTCAGCCCTAGCCTGCCTCTAGCATGGAGTCAGCCCTAGCCTGCCTCTGGCATGGAGTCAGCCCTAGCCTGCCTCTAGCATGGAGTCAGCCCTAGCCTGCCTCTAGCATGGAGTCAGCCCTAGCCTGCCTCTGGAACTACTTCCAGCATCGATCCCAGAGCATTGATATCTCTCTAGCACAGCCTTCATGGGAGGAATGTTAATGCGCCCATACCACCATTAGCAGTGTCTAACCATGGAAGCTTCCAGAAAGGGAAGAGCAGTCTAACCAGGGCCTATGCTTGGTCTGGTGTGGGAAAAGACCCTCAAGGACTTGAGGCAGGTCTGAGGAAGACATGCAGGATGCAGCAGGTACAAAGGATAGAGAGCAGGTCTGACTCACGGAGAGGAACTAGGAACTACTGTTCATGTAATGACTCGACTCGTGTTATGACTCAGAATGTGAGTCGTATGTGAGTCGGTAAATAAATAAAACGCCACATTGAAGCAGTGGCTCTCTGCTTAGTCAGGAATTCAGAATGGAGCATGAAGCTCAATTCACAGGAAAGATCAACTGTGAAATCAGATGATCATGTATCAAAGGATGAGAAACCTCACCCTGCATCGAGCATTTTAGCCACTAACAGCTAAATCATGTTAATCAAAATGTGACATGTCGTGGATAGTTTGTCCACATGCACTAACTCAGCCTCAGAGAGTGTCATGTTTCCCCGCTCTCTCCCTGGGCCCTACACCGGCTGGGTCTGCCCCCGTCAGGGCCTCACGAGAGGCCCTCACGAGAGGCCCTACACCGGCTGGGTCTGCCCCCGTCAGGCCCTCACGAGAGGCCCTACACCGGCTGGGTCTGCCCCCGTCAGGCCCTCACGAGAGGCCCTACAACGGCTGGGTCTGCCCCCGTCAGGGCCTCACGAGAGGCCCTACACCGGCTGGGTCTGCCCCCGTCAGGGCCTCACGAGAGGCCCTACACCGGCTGGGTCTGCCCCCGTCACGAGAGGCTAATGTGTTTATCTGTGGAGCTGGAGTGTCGCCTGCAACAGCTGTTAGTCTCATTAAAGCTGTGGTTTGGGACAGACCATAATATCCTCAGGTACACACAGTGCCATCATATGTTGTGCCGGTCATTACTTCACACAAATCACAGTTGCTCCCTCCAAAACATCCCTGCTCCCATCTGAACATGGCCGTGTAACCATGGAAATCTGATATAGATGTTTCAGTACACACACCAGGCTGTACGTGGACAGGAGGATTCCTGAGTTCCTCAGCTGAAAGACTATGGGACTGCTCTGATTCTCTGGAATGGGGTATTAAATTGTCACATTACTTTGGTTATGGTGTCTACAGTAAATGCTATTCTGATCTATTTTAGAGTGAGGTCAGCTTAACCTAAAGTGGTTTAGGGCAACTCCTCCCTGTCCTGTCTAGAGGGTAGAGTGCTGACTCATCAGTGATCCTCTAGCTGGTCGCAGTCAGCAGTGAGACAGTCTTATTACAGCCCTCAACACTGGTGCTAATCTAGCCCACCTCCTCTTCATCCACTAAGTGTTGCTGTCTAGGGATTCTCGTGAAGTCACACTGGGTGTGATGAGGGCGTATCTGTCTCCTCTCCATCTGAGCTTCTCTGTGTTTCCCAGCGTCTCAGATCCCTGACAGCCCGTCACGTCTCCTGTGTTGTTGATGCCAGGACACGGCTCCCTATTATTTGTTTTTAATTCACACATGCAGGAGTGCAGAATGCAGGAGTGCATTCTCTCTCCTGCGTGAGGAATTCCCCTGTACGACAGCAGGGTGAAAGCTGAGCCGGTATTTAGGGAAAGGCTGTCAAGCAGATGCCACATAGCCAGCCCTGGAGGCTGGCATTAGCTGAAATGGGTGATTAAGGAGACAGAAGAGTTCCTGGTTGCTGCAAACTTCCCAAGGTAGCTGGGTTGAGGGGTCAGATTTTACAAAGACTAACAGACTTACCCCCTTTAACACGGTTTTGCGGCGACATTCTGGTCTGGGACTTTTCTGAAGACGTTGATGTTGCTTGTTTGCACTCTGGAAGTTTATCCATCCAGATTCCCCTGCAGGTTGGTCCGCCTGGGCTCTGGTGGGCGTTCAGAGCCGTCTGGGCCGGCGGTCTTCTCTTCCTCCCAGGGGTTCTGGTGAGATGTGGAGTGTGAGCGTTGTCTCTGGGGGAGGAACTGTCTCTTCAAAACGAGTCGGAGCGTCACTGTGTGATTTCAGACCGATAGAGACAGAGTGTGTGTGTGTGTGCGTGTGTGTGTGTGTGGGGGGGGGGTCACGTTCTGTGAGGGAGAGGAGGTAACTGTGAGGGAGAGGAGGTAACTCTCTGTGCCTGGTCCTCTCAGGAGCTGACCTGTCGAGAGGAGCTGCTGACTCTGCTGTTGTCTCTGCTGCCACTGGTCTGGAAGATCCCAGTCCAGGAGGAGAAGGCTCCAGGTGTGTACACACACTCACACACACTCACACACACTCACACACACTCACACACACACTCACACACACACTCACACACTCACACACACACACTCACTCACACACACTTTGCTCCACAGCTAACATCTGCTTCAACACAGCACTATAGCCTCAATAGCAGCTTCTGAATTAGCTCGATATCACTCTCACAACATGGTGTGCACTGTAGCCCGACAAGTACAGTTTATGGTTTGTTGTGGAGTTAGACATGATTGAATAGAGTAGACAGGAAAATGCATTACTTTCAGGCATTGTTTTATGGATTTGGCACACTTAAAGCATATAAAGCATATAAGCGCTAAGCAGACACACTGAAAGGGCTCATCTTCCTCGAGGATGTTCTAGTGTTTCACTTGCTGTGAAACCTCACCTACTCTAGTCTAGTACACTACACAATGTGCCAACGTTTTAAAAGATTGTTTTATGAATTGTTTACCGGTCTATTACCATCATTGATGTTTCTTAGTTTAGTTCAGGGATAAACTGCTCTTAAAAACCCTGTTGTACAAGAGAGCAGAGACTTCTGGTGACCCAGGGGCAACACAGGTATTTCGTGTGGACTTGCTAATCTCTTCCAACATGGGCTTCCAACATTTTTCCTCTATTAGCTTCAATATGATCTCCAAATCGGTTTAAACCGGTTTGGATTAGAACAACCAGTGTGTATGAAGTTTGAGGCTCATTAGAAAACCTTTCGATTTGATCTGAAAACATGAAGTTATAATGACGGGAAAGTTATTTTACTATTAAGTTGGGAATTCTTGATTCCCCACCTTAGTTCAGCCTTAGCTTATAAAACAGGTTTCCCCTTGAGTAGATGCCGCCTATGTCAGGGAAGAGCTAGGGTCATGGAAGGTATTTTCCCTCGGGTGGCATCAAAGACCCATTAAATGTATAGATTAGTCGTAGAGTCCAACTCTCTGACCCCTTAACCAGCTCGTTATCCTGGAGCTGCCTGGAGGCTCGGAACACTGAGAATGATGAACCTGCAGGTGTGATCCATCTGACAGAGGTGTTCCCATTTCCTGTGTTGACAGATTTCGCCCTGCCGTCCCTGCTGGAGGTGTTCCTGACCCGGGAGGTGAGGAGCGCCCCTCCCAGGGCAGGGCAGGACAAGACCGGCCCAGACGCCCCGGGATCCTGGAGGAGATCTCACGCCGGCGGAACCTGGAAGCAGCGGCGTTGTCGCAGAACCTCCCAACGCCACTCGGTGAAGGAGGCGCGGCGGTCCCAGCTGACCTCCTCAGACTCGGAGGCGGGGCCTGAGGACGAGGCGAGCACGGGCCGGGGGGGCGGGGCGCGGGCGAGGAGAGCTCACGGCGCCACACTCCGTGTGAGTTGTCAGCACCACCGGTCACAAGCACCCCCACCCCCCACCCCCGACGCCATGAGTGCCCCCTACCCCCACCCCAGCGCCCCGGGCCCCCCCCCCAGCGCCCCCTACCCCCACCCCAGGGCCCCAGGCCCCCAGACCCTGGATACGGAGACCCTAACAGACCCTGCCGCAATGTCGATCTTCAACCGCATGGAGAACTCCCCCTTCGACCTCTGCCACGTGCTGCTGTCCCTGCTGGAGAAGGTGTGCAAGTTCGACATGAGCATCAACCACAACCCTGGGCTGGCCGTGAGCGTGGTGCCCACCCTCACCGAGATCCTCACCGAGTTCGGGGACTGCTGCGGCCCCGGGGGGGGCGGGGGGGAGGACCTGGCCGGGGGCTGGACGGAGGAACCGGTGGCCCTGGTCCAGAGGATGCTCCTCCGCACCATCCTCCACCTCATGTCGGTGGACGTGGGTCCCAGTGAGGCCCTGCCGGAGAGCCTCCGACGCAGCCTGACCGAGCTGCTCCGAGCCACGCTGAAGATCCGCAGCTGCCTGGACAGACAGGCCGACCCCTTCGCCCCGCGGCCCAAGAAGACCCTGGCGGAGGTCCAGGACGACTTCTCCTTCTCCCGCTACCGGCACCGGGCCCTGCTGCTGCCCGAGCTGCTGGAGGGGGTTCTGCAGCTGCTGCTCGGCTGCCTCCAGGCCTCCGCCCCCAACCCCTTCTTCTTCAGCCAGGCGCTGGAGCTTCTCCACGAGTTTGTGCAGCACCGCGGCCTGGAGCTGTTCGAGGCGGCGGCGCTGCGCCTGGAGGGGCTGGGGAGGGCCCGGGACGCGGAGGTGGGGGGCGAGGCCGCGGAGGTGGGGGGCGAGGCCGCGGAGAGGCTGAAGGGCCTCATCGCCGGGGTCCTGAAGATCGTCGGCGCCGTCAAGAAGGCCAAGTCGGAGCAGCTGCATCAGTCAGTGTGCGCGCGGCGACGCCACCGGCGCTGTGAGTACTCCCACTTCCTGCATCACCACCGGGACCTCTCCGGTCTGCCCGTCTCCGCCTTCAAGCAGGCCGCCCGCCGCAACCCGTTCGAGGAGGAGGGCGAGGGCCGGGAGGGCGAGGCGGTCCGCTACCCGGAGCGTTGCTGCTGCGTGGCGGCCTGCTCACACCAGTGTCTGCGTCTGCTGCAGCGACTGTCCCCCAGCGGACCGGCCGTGCTCCAGGTCCTGGCCGGGGTCCAGGCCATGGGCATCTGCTGCTGCATGGACCCACGCTCGGTGGTGGGGCCCCTGCTCCATGCCTTCCAGGCCCCGGGGCTACGCAGCTACCAGGCCCACGTTCTAAGCGTGCTGAGCCGGCTGATCCTGGAGCAGCTGGGAGGAGGCCAGCCCTCGGAGACGGCCAGGCTAGCCTCCTGTAACATCTGCACTCTGGACAGCAGCCAGCTGCCGGGCCTGGAGGAGACTCTGCAGCAGGGGGAGTCCTCTCTGGCCTCCCCCAGCATGTCCTACCGCTCCCAGGGCATCCTGCCCAGCGGAGGGGGGGCAGAGGACATGCTGTGGAGGTGGGACGCCCTGGAGGCCTACCAGGAGCTGGTGTTTGGAGAGGACCGGCAGCTGAGCCAGCAGATCGCCGGGCACGTGTGCCAGCTGACTCTGCGGGGGAACGCTGTGGTGCAGTGGCAGCTCTACACGCACATCTTCAGCCCGGTGCTGCAGAGAGGGGTGGAGCTAGCGCACCACGCCCAGCAGCTGGGGGTGTCCACGGTGTGCAGCCAGGTGTGCAGCTATCACACCCACTGCCTGCCTGTGGACGTGCTGCTGGTCTACCTGCAGGCTCTGCCAACCCTGATCAAGTCAAGGTGATCATCCACTTTGTCCTCCTGTCACATTTCCTGTCTCCTCTCCTGTATCCTGTATCCTCTCCTGTCTTCTCTGCTGTCTCCTCTCCTGTCTCCTGTATCCTCTCCTGTCTTCTCTGCTGTCTCCTCTCCTCTCTCTGATCTGTGCTCTTTATGCCTCTGTAGAAACCAATCCTCCCCCATGTCAACTCGAGGTCTGGCTTGGTAATCCATTCTGACTTTAATTTGTCATCAGATCTGTATCGCCGAGTCATTGCTAATTTAAACTGGTAAATTATGAATCCCTTCCTTGCTGGACAGGCTAGACGGCAGGGTGGTAGACAGCTTAGCATGAATTTAACAGGATCCGTCAGTGAATAGATTCAGTGAATGTTTGACCTGTTTTAGAGTCAACTATTCAGTTAATTGTCTTTAACTGTGAGTCGTTTAAGATAGGGATGGGGATCGATACCCGGTTCTGTAAGGACCCGGTTCCAAAGACTGGCACTGCAGATCCATGCTGCAATATCGTTCTGCATTCTGCATGTCATTTGCATCTCATCTCCAGCTTGGTTAAACCACGACTCTAATGAGGTTCTCTCTGTTGTAAGGGCTTGTCTGCATGTTAGACTAATGTGCTGATTGGCAGATTCATTCATTTGTGCATCATCTTTTTGCTCCTGTGTTTGTTTGAGCTTGGAGTTGTTTGTGTGTCTGATTAAACTGAATCATGTTCATTTGTTATTGTCAGGCTGATAATGGCTTTGTGATTGTGAGAGGGCAGCGTTCCCCCTTGTACCAGATATCCCTCTAACCTCGGTTAAAATCATATCTCTTTGAGGCCATGTTCCCCCTACGCTCCCATGAGGGGCTGTTTCATTATTCATCAGTGCATTATAAATACTGTGTGTATAATGTTGCTAAAGCAATTAGGAGGCTGAAATGGCTGTTTTGTTTTTCTGTCGCTGAGCAAAATGATGCCTTGTTCAGCCCACTCCCTCCTTCAGCCCGATCCTCCTCTTCCTCCTTCTCTCTCCTCTTCCTCCCCTTTCTGTTTCTGACGGTTAGGAGACACAATGTTGTCGGCCTTGTGTAGCTCCACTATAAAGCGTATGTCTTCTGATGTAGTCTGTCTCTCTTTACACCGAGTCATTCCTGTCCTCGCAGGGTGATCAGAGACCTGTTCCTGAGCTGTAACGGCCTGAACCAGATCACAGAGCTCATCTACCTGGACCAGACTCGCTCCTGGGCACTGAAGGTGTTTGAGACCCTGATCCTGGGCGTGGGGCCCCAGCAGTCGGACCGAGCCCTCCAGGAGCTGGAGAAGGCTGAGGCCCAGGAGAGGGAGGCCGTACTGGGGCTGGCGGAGGACCTGGGCTCCCGGGGGGTCGGAGAGGGCCCCCAGAGCCTGAGCAAGTTCTACGAGGGCCTGAAGGAGGCTTGCCCTCGCCGGAGGAGCGGGGCAGGGGCGGGGCGTAGCCGGGGCGAGGCCCACCTCAACACCATCAACCTGTTCCTCTGCGTGGCCTTCCTGTGCGTCAGCAAGGAGGCCGACTCGGACCGTGACTCAGCCAACGACTCTGAGGACACGTCCGGGTACGACAGCACTGCCAGCGAGCCTCTGGGGGGGCGCATGCCCTGCCTGGCCCCCGACAGCGTGGCGCTGCCCTCCAAGGAGCAGGTGAGGCGTGCTGCAGACGTGTGGACGCTGTGCCGTGGGGTCTACCTGGCCAGCCCCGTGTTCCAGAGGCAGTTCTTCAGGCTGGGCGGGCTGGAGGTGTGCTCCCGCCTCACCTCCATGGTCATCCAGAAGCTCACCTCCAAGACCAGGGACGGCAAGGCCAGGAAGAGGAGGGAGGGGAAGGGCAAGGTGAGCCCGTCTCACCTGGACTCGTCCGCCCCCGTCTCGGCAGAGCCGGGCTCTGCAGGGCAGCAGGAGGACTGTACCCTGGAGCAGGCTGAGGGTCTGGGCCCAGGCCCGGGCGAGGCCAGGGGAAGGGACCCCTCCAGGAGGCTGGAGGAGGACTGTACCCTGGAGCAGGCTGAGGGTCTGGGCCCAGGCCCGGGCGAGGCCAGGGGAAGGGACCCCTCCAGGAGGCTGGAGGAGGAATGGCCCCTGCAGAGTATCCGTCTCCTGGAGGCCCTGCTGGGCATCTGTCTGCACAGCTCCAGCTCCACCCTCCTGAGGACCGAGCCTGAGCTCTCCTTCCAGGTGCCTGCCTCACACAGTCACCGCCCTGCCTCACACAGTCACCGCCCTGCCTCACACAGTCACCGCCCTGTCTCACACAGTCACTGCCTGCCTCACACAGTCACAGCCCTGCCTCACACAGTCACAGCCCTGCCTCACTCAGTCACCGCCCTGCCTCACACAGTCACCGCCCTGCCTCACACAGTCACCGCCCTGCCTCACACAGTCACCGCCCTGCCTCACACAGTCACCGCCCTGCCTCACACAGTCACCGCCCTGCCTCACACAGTCACTGCCTGCCTCACACAGTCACCGCCCTGCCTCACACAGTCACCGCCCTGCCTCACACAGTCACCGCCCTGTCTCATAGTCACCGCCCTGCCTCACACAGTCACCGCCCTGCCTCACACAGTCACCGCCCTGCCTCATAGTCACCGCCCTGCCTCACACAGTCACCGCCCTGTCTCACTCACTAGTTTGGGTCGGAAAATAATAAATAAATATGAGGGAGAATATAGTTTTGTGCCTGGCCAAAGGCAAGCACACCCAATGACAGAAGTAACCCTGCCTGTACCGTTCACATGGCTTTACTGGACTTTAGGGGTAACGTTGTAACGTTATTTATTTTTTATATCATTTTTTTTTTTTTTGGGGGGGGGGGTGAAAGTAACAAAAAATCGTGAATTAATTTTTTGTGGATTTGTGACCCCAAGAATCGATTCGAATCGTGAGGTACAAAAAGATTCCCACCCCTACTGAACTTGCATCAGCCTTCATCAGCTTCACAACAATCCACAGTCCCATTGAAATAAGTCATAAACCATAAAAAATACACCTTCTAGAAATGACACTTTCTAACAATTTGACCTTTGTTTTTTTGGGCCCCTCCCTCCTCCCCTCGCAGCTCCAGTCAGTGGAGGAAACGCTGTGCGAGGTGAGAGATCAGCTGTCCCGCTCTGGGGTCGTGACCTCCGACCTGGCCGTGCCCCTGTTCGACTCCCTGCTGAGGGTAGCGCTGGCGGAGGTGTCGTCCTGCCCCGACCCCCCCGAGGAGAAGCCAGATAGGGTGAGTGCACCTGGTCTCTCACCTGGTCTCTCACCTGGTCTCTCACCTGGTCTCTCACCTGGTCTCTCACCTGGTCTCTCACCTGGTCTCTCACCTGGTCTCTCACCTGGTCTCTCACCTGGTCTCTCACCTGGCATTCAGGTGAGAGACCAGGTGCAGCACGACACTCCTAGCCTGGCTCTGCCCTCCTACGTACTTCCGCTCAATTTTGATTTTGCTTCTGTACTAGGTCTGGGATTTCGGTGTATTAGTCGGTTTTCAGAAACACATTTTTTGTAGGTCCAATCAGCGAACAGAGGGAGTGGCTGAGAACGATGACGTTGATGTTGTTCGCTAGTTTGAGTTGTAGTTCAGTAATGGCGGCGGAGTCGCTGCCGAATATCCAAAAGTTAAAGCCGGAGCAAGAACAATCTCTGCTGAGTTTTGTTGGTGGCCATGATGTTGTGGCCCTCCTCCCCACGGGGTTCGGGAAAAGTTTGATTTTCCAGCTACGGCAGCTAGCTCTGTTACAGTAGTGGTGAATGAGTTGGCTAAGGCGAACGCTAGTGATTGGTTATGGCAGATCAGAGTGGCTCTGGGCAGATCCAATAGTTTTAAACTTCAACAGAGTACCCGCGTTCAAGGAAGTTAACGCTTGTCAATGGAGCGATCCTAGACCCTCTGTACAAATGAAATGTAAGAGGGTCTGGTTAGGACCAGGCTACGACACTCCTGCCCTCCGTCAGAGTTTTAGCACTACAGTAGGGGTCAAAGGTCACCTGCATTGTTTACCCAGGTAATGGAAATCCATTGGTCAAATAGGTTTTACTGAAGCTTATTGTCATCGATGCTCTGTGTTGCCTGGTCCGGTGTGTTTTCCTCTGGTCTTAACATGCCAGTCAGATTAAGCCTTTTCCTACGTCCAGGGTTTAGATGTTTATATAATGGATTTATGCTCCAGTGATCCCGATTTTGCTACAGCTCAGGTCTTTCTCAATTCTTTGGTCTGATGTATTTACTGACCAGTTGTGAGTGTGAGGGTCTTGAGTGATTAGTAATCTGCCTGTAGAGAGAGACAGAGAGAGAGAGAGAGAGAGCGCGAGACAGAGAGAGCGAGACAGAGAGCGAGACAGAGAGAGCGAGAGAGAGAGAGCGAGACAGAGGGAGAGAGAGCGAGACAGAGAGCGAGACAGAGAGAGCGAGAGAGAGAGAGCGAGAGAGAGAGAGCGAGACAGAGGGAGAGAGAGAGAGAGAGAGAGAGAGAGAGAGAGAGAGAGAGAGAGAGAGAGAGAGAGAGAGCACATGCAGATGACTGACTCACTAAACACCTCAGGGATGTTGAGTGAGTCTTGTTGGTCAGCTGATATTGGTCTCATGACCAAAACCGTGTGTACTTTTTTTAGTTGTTCAATTTCTCGAAAAACATTTTGTTTTCCCGCTGTGGCAAGACAGTGGGATTGACTTGTTTTGCGTAGAGAACGTCCTGTAGTGTTCTCAGTAAGTGAAGGAAGTCGAAGTGCTAGTCGATGGGTAAGGAACAGCGTCCTCCTTGTGTTAGCGTATGGATTTAGCTCACAGCGTTAGCTTAGCCACAGCCTTGGTCACAGCAAGACAATGGCTGATAGAGCAGATGTATAATCTGATTCTGATGGTATTTACTTGAGTATTTCTGTGGGTTATTGGTGCTTGGTTTGTGTGAGTTTGGATGCTACTGCACATGCAAACATGTCTGCTGTTATCCTGCCTACACTCATCTCCTCGGTGTGTGTGTGTGTGCATGCCTGCATGTGTGTGTGTATGTGTGTGCCTGCATGTGTGTGTGTGTGTGTATGTGTGTGTGCCTGCATGTGTGTGTCAGAAGCTGCAGGTGGGGGTGCAAGTGGGGGTGCCGGCGGGGGAGCTGTCTGAGGAGGTGGAGGAGGGGCAGAGTGGTGCTCGCCCCCTGGGGGAGGAGGAAGGCTACGACGCAGACAGCGAGAGCAACCCTGACGACCTGCTGGCCAAGCAGGGCGAAGGTACTACCACACACACACACAACCCAGAAGACCTGATTAGGTAACTAGAGACAGTCTGAGTTGGTCCTCTGAGACAGTCATCTAACTGAGACAGCCCTCTAACTGAGACAGTCCTCTAACTGAGACAGCCCTTTAACTGAGAGAGTCCTCTGAGACAGCCCTCTAACTGAGACAGCCCTCTAACTGAGACAGCCCTCTAACTGAGACAGTCCTCTAACTGAGACAGTCCTCTGAGACAGTCCTCTGAGACAGCCCTCTAACTGAGACAGTCCTCTGAGACAGTCCTCTGAGACAGTCCTCTAACTCTCTCTGCTCAGCGCTGTGTTCCCACAGCCAACCTTGGGGCTGTATCCTTCATCATCAGGACTGTGTGGGATCACTGTTTACACATCCTCCTCGGGTGCTCTGTGTCTGCTGGTTGTTGATGTTGGTGAATCTGATCTTGGGGGATCGAAGGGCCGGCTCCATTTGTCTTGACCTCCAGAGTAAAGACCAACACAGCCCTGGGAAACTGGGAGAGCCGGGGGCTTTCCCGAGACGGAGGTGATCCATCCTGAAGTTAGGACAGATAGACTTTCTTAACTTTTTCATTATATTTTGGGGGGCTTTTTTCAGCTGTAATAACTGGGCAGTTGGAAAGAGACAGGAAAGGAGAGGGGGGGAAGACTTGAGGGGAAGACTTGCAGGAAATGGCTTAGTCGGATTCTAACCCAGGTCTCTGCGTTCGTAGGTGACTTGTACCAGCCAGGTCACGCTGGCTCTGATCTGACTCCCTCTCACGTGTGTGTGTGTGTGTGTGTGTGTGTGTGTGTGCGATTGTGTGTGTGTGTGTATGTGGGGGGCAGGGGGTGGAGACAACCTCTCTTTTAACATTTCCTTCCTCTCAGAATGCACTCATTGTTTTCCTGTCAGCACGCTGTAAGACCGGTGCAAACCGGGGCCTCATTAGCAGGCTTGTGACTCATGTAGTATTTTCCAGTCGCTATTGCCGACCCCCACACACACACACACACACACACACACACAGACACAGACACAGACACACACACACACACACACACACACAAACACAGGCCGATACTGTAAATACACTGTATGTGGCAGCCTCACCAGTTTTATGTTGATCTTCTCCAAGGTCACGTGTTTTCAAATGTAAGGAAAGGGGAGAGAGATTGATGAAGAGAGAGTGATTTCATAGAGGAGATGTTGAGTACAATATTGATCCAAAGTCAATCAGGTGCTCAACATGGTCTCACCCCTCCTCCCTCCTCCTCCTCCCTCCAGTCTCCCATCCTCCCTCCTTCTCCTCCCTCCAGTCTCCCATCCTCCCTCCTTCTCCTCCCTCCAGTCTCCCATCCTCCCTCCTCCTCCCTCCAGTCTCCCATCCTCCCTCAGGCTTCTGTTTCAAAGAGCAGCTTTGAAATCGAGGGAAAACACAGGCTGAGGACTAATGCTTCAGATCAGGGTGTTTATTATTTATTTAATCTGTAGTCTTCCTGGGTTCCCTGTCCAAACTTGATTACAGTAAATGTTTTAGTCGATGTTGGTAAGAAGGAAAAATTGGGTTGGAGGGGATGGAAAAATGAAGGGGAGGGGAGGGAGGGAGGGAGGGAGGGAGGGAGGGAGGGAGGGAGGGAGGGAGGGAGGGAGGGAGGGAGGGAGGGAGGGAGGGAGGGAGGGAGGGAGGGAGGGAGGGAGGGAGGGAGGGAGGGAGGGAGGGAGGGAAAGTGAAATGGAGAGCTTCATTAATAAAAAGTGCTCCCTGCAGCCCAGTGAGTGTCTTCTATGCAGCTCTCCTGTAAATCACGGAGGCTCCCATGCTGCCCCTCCCCAGCAGGGCTCAGCGCTCAGGGCTCACAGCTCAGCGCTCAGGGCTCGCTCGTGTTTACGAGCCGCCCCTGGGAGGGGGTGGACCCAGACCCGGCCGGAGCAAGGGGGGATGCCAGTAGAGCAGGGAGGCCTTCAGGAGCAGGGGGGTCCTGCCTGCTGGTATACACACTGTCTACATGCTGCAGGAGGTGAAGCGTAGCTGTGCATGGATGTGAAGCGTGCTCATCGCTTGATGATCTTGACTCTGTTGTTTTCCGGAGGACTCTGAGTGTGGGCTGTTGTGTTGCTCTGGGCCCTCACCCCGGCGTCTCTGGTTCCCCTCCCAGGGCTGAAGGTGGAGGGTGCAGGGCTGGGGGAGTGTGAGCCAGGGCCTCCGGAGGGGCCTGGGCGCGGGGTGCTGCTCTTCCCAGAGATCTGCACCATGGAGCTGCAGCTACTGGCCGCCGGCTCCCCTGAGCTGGAGGTGATGAAGCACGTGTTCCACAGCCTCCTGGGAGCCGTCCACGCCAACCCCCTCAACGCTGCTCTGCTCTACGACCAGGTGAGGCTGACGAGCCGTCCTCTGGTCTGAGAACAGATTTCTGTTACCTGTCTGTCTCTCTGTCTACCTGTCTCTCTACCTCCCTGTCTGTCTACCTGTCTTTCTACCTCCCTGTCTGTCTCCCTGCTCACCCTGCCTGTGTCCTCCCCTCTTGAGAGGGAGACTGTATCACTGAGTCTTACTCTACCTTGAACAGGGAGGAGTTAAAACCATCCTCACTGGATTCCACACCATCCTCACCCAATCGGACTCCTCCTATACAGGTGGGTTTGCACCACTTTAATACCGTGTCTCCAGGGTTTGATTAAGCATGTTGGTGTGGAGTTGGTCAAGGCTGCTTCTCTCATGATGTTTCATGGATACTGCATGCTGTGCTGTTGTCTGGGTGACTGAGGGTGTTGTTTATGGTCTGTCCAGACTGCCAGGCCCTGCTAGTTGAGCTGCTGGTTGCCATGGTGAGCAAACGGATCACAGCTGAAGAACTGGCGCTATTGATATGTCTCTTCCTGGAGAAGACTCCTCCCACCGTAAGTAGCCACACCCACTTCAGTAACCACTCCCCTTCATGTAGCCACTCCCACTCCTGTAGCCACACCCACTTCAGTAACCACTCCCCTTTATGTAGCCCCTCCTACTCCACAGCCCTTCCCAATCCTATAGCCCCTCCCACACCGTGCAGTGTCCTGTTAGGTGAAACCATCCCAGTGCTGGATGTGTAGCATCTCATCTGAGCTGCAGTGTAGATCATGTATACTGTACTGTAGTGTAGATCATCCCTTTGGCACTTACTTTGGTTGTTCACAATGTGTACTTCATGTTTTGGCTACTCGCGATGTTTTTTGGCTATCTTGTTGTTATGATCAGTGACCTATGCACTTTGTAAAGCTCTCTCTTGGAAGTCGCTTTGGATAAAAGCTTCTGCTAAATGAATAAATGTAAATGTGTACTGTAGTGTAGATCATGTGTACTGTACTGCAGTGTAGATCATGTGTACTGCAGTGTAGTGTAGATCATGTGTACTGCAGTGTAGATCATGTGTACTCCAGTGTAGTGTAGATCATGTGTACTGCAGTGTAGATCATGTGTACTGCAGTGTAGTGTAGATCATGTGTACTGCAGTGTAGATCATGTGTACTGCAGTGTAGTGTAGATCATGTGTACTGCAGTGTAGATCATGTGTACTGCAGTGTAGTGTAGATCATGTGTACTGCAGTGTAGATCATGTGTACTGTACTGTAGTGTAGATCATTAGATCGTGTGTACTGTACTGTAGTGTAGATCATTAGATCGTGTGTACTGTACTGTAGTGTAGATCATGTGTACTGTACTGTAGTGTAGATCATTAGATCATGTGTACTGTACTGTAGTGTAGATCATGTGTACTGTACTGCAGTGTAGATCATGTGTACTGTAGGGGGCTGGATCTCACACAAGCTCTCCCATGGCATTGTTCATAAACATCACATACAGTGCTGAGCAATTAGCACCAAAGTGTTGGGAATTAATTTGACGAGGCAACTTATTAACACTCAAGTAGTTGTTAATTGCTATGTGGAAGCTTGCTTAAATAACCCCTGTTTCTTAGATCTGAACAGGGTTATTTATAACCTGACAGACCTGGTGACGCAGGTCCCCAGTTTTCAATATTCTCCACCTTAATTTGTTTGGTGATATGGGAATTAATAACATAGTGGTCAGGTCATACTTGTGTGTGTATGTGTGTGTGTGCTGGTGGTGGTGTGTGTGTGTGTGTGTGGCCTAGATGTTTGTCCGGCTCTGTGGGCTTTTGTGTCCTACTGTACACGTCTTGGTTACGTCTGTTTCCAGCCCAGGGTCACTTCTGCTTTCATCAACACCATCTCTGGATGGGCTGTCTAAAGCATTTCTAACAATGTAGTGATAATAAGCCCCCATTCTGGTCAGGATATATTACCACACAAACACGCAAACCACCTTTCATATGCCTCGTCTTTGTAAAGGGTTTAAACTGAATTTAAATATCAGAAATGTAAATCTTAGAGAGGTGAGGTGGCTGTGCTCACTGCAGGCCCCCTGTTACCATGTACTGTTACCATGCTCCCTGATGAAGGGTAAGGGTTATGTTTCCATGGTAACCATGCTCCCTGCTGAAGGGTTGGGTTATGTTTCCATGGTAACCATGCTTCCTCTCTGCTCCAGGACGTCCTGCTGAAGGGGCTTCTGCAGATCGTGGAGGCCAACGTGGACATGGAGCCTCTGTACTTCCTGTCCTTTCCCATGATCCTCAGCAGCTCTGCGCCGGGGGGCTCGTCCCCTGGGGGGCGGCAGAACGGGGGTGTGGGGGGCAGAGGAGGGGGGCTGCTCTGGAGGGGCAAGCCGTCCCCGGGTCACCTGCTCTCCTCCCCCTGGCATGTTGCCCCCCTGCACCTGCCCCTAGTGGGGCAGAACTGCTGGCCTCACATGGCCAGTGGCTTCAGCGCCTCTCTGTGGCTGAAGACGGCCACGCCTGGCGAACAGGAGGGGTCTGGAGAGAAGGGTGAGATGCTGGGTCAGGATGCTGTGTCTGCTGTGTGGTGTCTGCTGTGTCTGCTGTGTGGTGTCTGCTGTGTGGTGCCTGCTGTGCCTGCTGTGTGGTGCCTGCTGTGTCTGCCGTGTGGTGCCTGCTGTGTCTGCTGTGTGGTGCCTGCTGTGTCTGCTGTGTGGTGCCTGCTGTGTCTGCTGTGTGGTGCCTGCTGTGTCTGCTGTGTGGTGTCTGCTGTGTCTGTTGTGTGGTGCCTGCTGTGTCTGCTCTGTGGTGCCTGCTGTGTCTGCTGTGTGGTGCCTGCTGTGTCTGCTGTGTGGTGCCTGCTGTGTCTGCTGTGTGGTGTCTGCTGTGTCTGTTGTGTGGTGCCTGCTGTGTCTGTTGTGTGGTGCCTGCTGTGTCTGTTGTGTGGTGCCTGCTGTGTCTGTTGTGTGGTGCCTGCTGTGTCTGTTGTGTGGTGCCTGCTGTGTCTGTTGTGTGGTGCCTGCTGTGTCTGCTGTGTGGTGCCTGCTGTGTCTGTTGTGTGGTGCCTGCTGTGTCTGCTGTGTGGTGCCTGCTGTGTCTGCTGTGTGGTGCCTGCTGTGTCTGTTGTGTGGTGCCTGCTGTGTCTGCTGTGTGGTGTCTGCTGTGTCTGCTGTGTGGTGTCTGCTGTGTTCCAGCCTGTGTGGTGCATGCTGTGTTCCAGCCTGTGTTCACATCTCGTCATTTCTCCTTCCGTGTGCTCCAGAGGAGGGGAAGACCACGGCGGCCGAGCCCCAGCTGGGGGCCTCCCAGGCGGGGCAGAGAGTGGTGGAGGAGGGCCTGGTGCACGTTCTGTCCATGGGCTCCAAGGCCCTGATGCTGCAGGTGTGGGCTGACCTCTCCTCTGGGTCTCTCACCTTCAGGTGAGTCCTACACCTGGCCGAGAGCTCAGACATGGCAGGTGTGCAAAGCACTGTCTGACCACTAACACTGTCTGACCACTAACACTGTCTGACCACTAACACTGTCTGACCACTAACACTGTCTGACCACTAACGTAGGAAGCATTGCAGTGTCTGACAGTGACAGTAACACACAAACTGTCCAACATACTAACCTGACGTAAACAAGGTGTGGTCTGTGTGGTGTGACTTCCTGTGTGTGACGGTGACTGTCCTGTCGTCAGGATGTGCGTTGACCCTAACGATGAGATGAAGGCAGGGCTGCTGGCGCAGGCGGAGTCTGGGCCGGGCGTGCTCAGACCGGGGCCCTGGCAGCACCTGGGGATCACATACAGCCAACAGCCTGAAGGCAAGAAGAACATCCACGGAAGCCTCGCACTCTGGGTCTGCGGGGTCAGGTAGGAGAGGAGGAGGGGAGGGGAGGGATTTCATCTAGTCAAACACGTATGATGAAATGCATCGTTTTAAGTACTTCATCCTATTTAGTGTTTTATTGAGCCTCTGTTTATCCAGGCGAGTCGTTCACAACAGGTCTTATTTAGGATGACTAGTAAAACGTGTGTCCAGTGTGAGTGGCTTTCATCTCCAACACGACGTCCTGTCCGTCCACAGGCAGTGTGAGGTCTCTCTGGACTACACCCTGCCCAGGAAGTCCAGCCTGTCGTCCGACAGCAACAAGACCTTCTGCCTGCTGGGACACTGCATCGCCTCGTCAGAGACGCCGTCCAGGCAGGGCGGAGCCTGGGACATGGGCACCGTGCTGCTGTTCAACGGTACGAAGATCCTGTCTCTGACTCTCTCTCTGTCTCTCTCTCTAACTCTCTCTCTCTCTCTAACTCTCTGTCTCTCTCTGTCTCTGTTGCGTCGTGCTCCTTCCTCTCCCTCTGCCAGTCAGGCCGGCTCTCTGATAGCCTCAAGGTTGCTCTCTACTGGTTGAGACACCACCTCACTCCTCCTCCCTTCAGCTTTCACCTCACTCCTCCCTTCAGCCTTCACCTCACTCCTCCCTTCAGCTTTCACCTCACTCCTCCTCCCTTCAGCTTTCACCTCACTCCTCCTCCCTTCAGCCTTCACCTCACTCCTCCTCCCTTCAGCTCTCACCTCACTCCTCCCTTCAGCTTTCACCTCACTCCTCCTCCCTTCAGCTTTCACCTCACTCCTCCTCCCTTCAGCCTTCACCTCACTCCTCCTCCCTTCAGCCTTCACCTCACTCCTCCTCCCTTCAGCTCTCACCTCACTCCTCCCTTCAGCTTTCACCTCACTCCTCCTCCCTTCAGCTTTCACCATTCTTCACCTCACTCCTCCTCCCTTCAGCCTTCACCTCACTCCTCCTCCCTTCAGCCTTCACCTCACTCCTCCCTTCAGCCTTCACCTCACTCCTCCTCCCTTCAGCCTTCACCTCACTCCTCCTCCCTTCAGCCTTCACCTCACTCCTCCCTTCAGCCTTCACCTCACTCCTCCTCCCTTCAGCTCTCACCTCACTCCTCCTCCCTTCAGCTCTCACCTCACTCCTCCTCCCTTCAGCTCTCACCTCACTCCTCCTCCCTTCAGCTCTCACCTCACTCCTCCTCCCTTCAGCTCTCACCTCACTCCTCCTCCCTTCAGCCTTCACCTCACTCCTCCTCCCTTCAGCTCTCACCATCCTTCACCTCACTCCTCCTCCCTTCAGCCTTCACCTCACTCCTCCTCCCTTCAGCTCTCACCTCACTCCTCCTCCCTTCAGCTCTCACCTCACTCCTCCTCCCTTCAGCTCTCACCTCACTCCTCCTCCCTTCAGCTCTCACCTCACTCCTCCTCCCTTCAGCTCTCACCATCCTTCACCTCACTCCTCCTCCCTTCAGCTCTCACCTCACTCCTCCTCCCTTCAGCCTTCACCTCACTCCTCCTCCCTTCAGCCTTCACCTCACTCCTCCTCCCTTCAGCTCTCACCATCCTTCAAATGGTCTGCATCGCTCCACCAGTTGCATTCTCTGATTTAGTGATTCAGACAACGCTGCTGTGTACGAGGTCGTGTGTGTGTGTGGATTCTCCACATTCCCAGAGCAGGGGAACGCTGCATACAGAACGGCCTGTTGTCTGTGATTGGCTGTGATGGTCCGTGTCCAGTCATACCAGCCTCAGAACCTGACTGATGTCATTATTCCAGGCTCGCTACGCTAACCGTGTGTTTAAACTGTGTGTGTCTCCCAGGCTCCAGGATCGGTCCAGAGGAGGCGTACTACCTGTACGCCAGTGGGCCGGACCTCACCTCCATCATGCCCTGCAGGTACGGCCAGCCGCGGGGGGTCTTCTCCAAGTACCTGACCCAGGAGGGGCTGAGGTGCGAGCAGGTGAGAGAGCTGCTGATGAAGAACAAGGACGTGGACACGACCAGCCTCGTGGTGAGCTCGTCTGTCACCCTTAATGCTTATTGGCATCACACACACACACAGACAAACATACACACCTCCTGTCCTCTTTCTGAAAACGGCCCTTCTTTTAGCTCTGTGTGTGTGTGTGTGTGTGTCAGCACAGAAGAAGGTTCTAGAGGTGTCTGTGTGTGTGTCCACACAGTAAAGGGAGAATATCGTAAATGTGTCTTCACAGGAGTGTGTTAATCATTTTGTTAATCGTTGTGTTGTGTTGTGTGTGTGTGTGTGTGTGTGTGGACGCAGGAGGGCCTGGCAGTGGTGTTTGCCCCCAGCAGTCCTAGGAGCTACACCATCTACGAGCCGGTGATCCGGATGAAGGGCCAGGCCAGGGTGGTGGCGTCCCAGAGGCCCTTCAGCTGTAAGGAGGTGCAGAGCTCCTCTCTGGACCCCCAGAGCCTGCGTGGCCTGCTGCCCTCCCAGCCACAGGGCCTGCACAGTGTCCTGCACAAGATCGGAGGCACCGGGAACTTTGTGTTCCTCTTTGCCCGGGTACGATGAACAGAGAGGAGCTTAATGGGTAGAGCTCAGGGTTATAGCATGTTGTAGAGTTCAGGGTTATAGCATGTTGTAGAGTTCAGGGTTATAGCATGTTGTAGAGTTCAGGGTTATAGCATGTTGTAGAGTTCAGGGTTATAGCATGTTGTAGAGTTCAGGGTTATAGCATGTTGTAGAGCTCAGGGTTATAGCATGTTGTAGAGCTCAGGGTTATAGCATGTTGTAGAGTTCAGGGTTATAGCATGTTGTAGAGCTCAGGGTTATAGCATGTTGTAGAGCTCAGGGTTATAGCATGTTGTAGAGCTCAGGGTTATAGCATGTTGTAGAGTTCAGGGTTATAGCATGTTGTAGAGTTCAGGGTTATAGCATGCATTAGAACTCAGGGTTATAGAATGTTTGGTAATAGCTGAGAATTAGGGTTAGTTTCCGAAAGCTTTAATCTCTGTGTCATTAGTTTACAGTCCTCCTCCCCTCTCCCCCCCCCCCTGCAGGCTGTAGAGCTGAGTGACTGTGAGAGGACTCAGGCCCTGGCCCTCCAGGTGCTGCTGTCCCTGGCTAAACTCAACCAGCACCGCATCCACGAGATGGACTGTTGCCACGGCTACGCCATGATCCACCAGGTCCTCATCAAGTCCAAGTGCATTGTGGGATACCACATGCTCAAGGTGAACCACATCAAGTTCATGTTCGTATGATGTTAGGATGACCACAGCTGAATCCGATCCAGCTTTCTGACTTGACACTCATTGTGGTTCATGTTCGTGTGTTGACGTTCCCACTCAATACCTGCTCAGCAGGATTATTTACAAGGCTGTGTTTCTGCTGTGAGACAGTGTGAACTGATGCGTCTGTTACCTGAGCCGTGCTCGTAACTGAGCTAAGAGCCCGGGGGACTAGACAGGACCGTTGAAGACTCGTGGGACAGACGAGAGCTGGAGAGACAGGGCTTCACGCTGGCTTGTTTCAGTGCAGGCCCGGCCATCATGTTACCGCCTTCATGCTTTCCTCACTCACTGATACAGCCGTCTGTTAACCCTACATCAGTGTGGATACTATAGACAAGATCTGGAGACTCTCGTGAGGTGTAGTTAGTCAGTGTAAGGTGCTCTCTAACGGAGAACCCATCATCTGATTCAGCTCCCCTGCACTGATGTTGGACAGTATTACAAATATCCCCGGCTGATTGCTAGAGACAGGTCCTCTCTGGGGTAGAAAGGTTAGTTGTGTTGACAGTGATAAGTGCTCAACGGTGTTCCACGAGGAGACTATTGATTTTCCTCCTGTCATTGCCAATCTCAATCCCCTCTATCGAGAGTGCGGTTGGTGACATTTCTGGAGATCGTAAATCCGGGCGTATCTGGCCCCCTCTGTCTCACAGATGACCAGTGCTGTCCAAGGTGGCGTATTGAGCAGAAAGACTATCCTGTGTTAAAGTGTGTGTGCTCCCCCTCGCTGCAGACCCTGCTGGACGGCTGCTGCAGTGCCCCCATCCTGACCCTGGGGGAGGACGGACACTTCCGCCTGGACGCCGAGTCCTGCGCTGTGGTGCAGGACACCAGGCTGCTGGCAGACCTGCTGCTGGACTGGAAGATCTGGGCCAAGGCTCAGGTACACACACACACACACACACACACACCACAAGGCTCAGGTACACACACACACACATCACAAGGCTCAGGTACACACACACACACACACACAAGGCTCAGGTACACACACACACACCACACAAGGCTCAGGTACACACACACACACACACACACACAAGGCTCAGGTACACACACACACACACACCACAAGGCTCAGGTAAACACACACACACACACAAGGCTCAGGTACACACACACACACCACACCACACAAGGCTCAGGTACACACACACACACACAAGGCTCAGGTACACACACCACCACACAAGGCTCAGATACACACACACACACAGCACACAAGGCTCAGGTACAGCTGCTGCTTTCAGCATGGAACATACACACAACACAAGGCTCAGGTACCGACAGCTGGTTTACACTAAAGCTAACATCTGAACTGTGTGTGTGTCAGGGAGGCGTGTGGGAGACACTGCTGGCAGCTCTGGAGGTCCTCATCAGGGTGCATCACCCCATGCAGGTGTTCAACATCCGCCAGCTGCTCAACGCCCAGGTGGTGCAGCGCTTCCTGCTCACCTGCCAGGTGCTTCAGGTAGGAGAGCAGCTCCCCAGCGCCCCCACCAGGACGGGAGGGGAACTCCCTGTCACACGGCTCCTCCCCCTGTGGTGACCGTGAAGCGGACGTCTCATGCGTGTGTGTTGTTCCTCCTCAGGAGAATCGGGACGAGCACCTCACCTCCATCCCACAGGAAGTGTGCATGTCGTTTGTCAAAATCATCCAGGAAGTGCTGGGCTCTCCTCCAGACCTGGACCTGCTCAGGCTGGTCTACAGCTTCCTGTTGGCCGTGCACCCGCCCACAAACACCTATGTGTGCCACACCCCCTCCAACTTTTACTTCTCCCTGCACATCGGTGAGACGCTCATTCACAACCGCTCAGCCCTATTAAACACCCAGAAACGCCTCCTATGAACTCATGTTGATACATGGGATCATACCTGCTCATGTGTCTTCTCACCCAGATGGTAAGCTGTACCACGAGAAGGTCCAGTCCATCATGTACCTGAGACACTCCAGTAGTGGAGGCAAGTCCACCAGCAGCTCCGTCATGTCTCTGTCCCCGATGGTCTTCTCTGAGGCTGGCCCTGAAGGTACTTAGTGAATCACCCCGTACTGCTGCTCTCTCACCATGTTGAGCAGGCCAGCACACTGTCTCCTCTAACACACCAATCCACTGAGATTCTAACAGCACCCAGCCTTCTCAAGTTAATAGCATTACTGCTAAAGAGGTCAGTGGTGCTTAAAAATGTGCAAGTCATCAGTCTCCAGTACTGGAAATATCCTCAGATATCTCTTTGTTACGGCTGAGAGCTGTAATAGAGAGGACTTCATTGTCTGTCTACGGGTAAAGTATTCTTGTTAAACAAGATTTTGATTTAGAGGTTACAGCTTTGATTTGAGCCAATGTAGGTCTATTGATGGTCACATGGAAATCTAGGAATTTGTGCTATTTATCCAGCCTGGATTACTCAGGGCTATACCTGGGTTACAGGACCAGGGTTCATCTGTGTGTTACCTGTGTTACAGGAGCGATCCAGGGCCCTTCTCCTGAGCACCTGGGGGAGGACCAGTCCTTACGGCCCCCAAGCCTGGCTCCCTCCCCCTACTCCTCCCCTACCCTGTCCCCCCGGGGGGGGCGGGGGCCCGAGGGGACACTGGGCACTCAGCCGGCGCTGGGCAACACAGAGACCCTGAGGAGGAGCGCTGGAGATGAGCCTCTGCTGAGCAGCTGTGAGTCAGCAAAGACCATCTGTGACTCCCGGGAGGTAGGGGAGAGCAGGGCGGAGGCTGGGGAGGGCAGGGGGGATGGCCAGGGGGATGGCCAGGGGGAAGGCCAAGGGGAGGGCCAAGGGGAGGGCCAAGGGGAGGGCCAGGGGGAGGGCCAAGGGGAGGGCCAGGGGGAGGTCCGAGGCCTGAACACGCCGCGCATCAGCGTGGAGGAAGAGGCGGAGGTGGACAGCCTGGCAGAGGGCAGTCTGGCAGAGGGAAGTCTGGCCGAGGGCAGTGTAGGTGGGCAGGAGGACCGCTTCGACTGGGCCAGCGACGAGGCCCCGCGGAGGCCCGACAGCCTGAAGGGCATCCAGTCCTTCCAGAGGAGCCAGAGCAACCTGGCCAGCCTGGGCCTGGCCTTCCCTGCCCAGAACGGCTCCCTGGCCCTAGGGCGCTGGCCCAGCCTGGGGGACCGCAGCAGCCTCCCCGAGGACTGGGAGAGCTACACCTACTCCCCCGGCTACGACCGGGCCCACAGCAAGGCCGACTCCAATGACAGGTACGCATCAAACGGGGTAGGTAGGAGGGTTTCGAAAGGTTGAAAAAGTAGTTTTGAAAAAAAGGTCAACAAAAGAAAGGTTAGAAAATGTTTTAAATATGTTGTGTTGTGGAAAAATAGTTTCCAAAGGTTACAAAAATATTTTCTCAAACACGTTTCACACGTGTTGTGTGTTGGGGAAAATGTTTTCGAAAGGTTGCAAAAATATTTTGGAAAAATGTTTTTTTTTTTTTGCCTTTTTTGTCTAGTGTGTGGGGAAAACTTTTTGAAAGGTAAAAAATAAATAAAGACCTGTCCAAATATACTACGAAAGTGGACATAAAGTTCAAGACCTTGTATGACTCATGCACTGTGACTATCCTTAAGTAACCCAGACCAAGATTCAGTTCCACTACCGCAAAGGTCAGTTAGTTTAGTCGTCATCCGTCCTGCCATGGTTAATATAACTGACTCCCTCTTCTTGTGAAATCAAAATAGAGAATAGAGAGTAGAGAATAGAGAATCAAAATAGAGAATCAGAAGATCCTTTGTTCAGTTTTGCATATTGATTCATACATAAGTGATTATGCTAAATGTTGTCTGTTGAACAGTCTGTGGAAATGAGTTTCTGTCGAATTGCGGCAGCATCTGTTCGGCAGCATCTGTTCACCCTGATCTCTTGTCGAGTATCATCAAGCTCTCGTTCATAGGTTTTAACATTATCCTCCAGTGAAGCCGATTGGCTAATTACATCCTCTTTCCGCTTTGCTCATCTTTGTGTTTCCAAAGCCACCCGAGACATCTGCAGGTCACATGGTCCCTGTCATGCACTCTAGCTCCTCCCCCCTGGACTCTAGCTCCTCCCCCTGGACTTTAGCTCCTCCCCCCTGGACTATAGCTCCTCCCTTCTGGACTCTAGCTCCTCCCCCCTGGAGTCTAGCTCCTCTCCCCTGGACTCTAGCTCCTCCCCCCCTGGACTCTAGCTCCTCCCCCCTTGACTCTAGCTCCTCCCCCCTGGACTCTAGCTCCTCCCCCCTGGAGTCTAGCTCCTCTCCCCTGGACTTGAATCCTGTAAATCCTGTCTTGTGCAATAAGGCTGTCAGGCCATATCGGTTCTAGAGAGCTAATCGAGAAGCTTTTTAATAACAGAGGACACGGTTGTTTATATATGAGCTCTCTGTTCTCCCTGTATGTGTAATGCACCTATCACCCTTGATGAAGCTCAACCTTTTAGAAACATGAATATTTACTAAGTAGCCACTGTGTTCCAGGAGTACAGAGGACTGCCTGGTGCTGGTGTGCTGCGGACTGTACGACCTGCTGAGAGGAGTGCTGCTGCTGCTGCCTGACCTGATGCTGGAGGAGGTGATGGACAAACTCATCCAGCCTGAGGCCCTCATCGTCCTGGTCAACCACTCCTCTCCCCTCATCCAGCAGGGGGTGATGAAGGTCAGCTGGCCACCGCTACCGTCCTGTTAGACAGGGAGATGATGAGTCACATGATAGCCAATCAGACGGACACCTGAATGTAGCAACTTCTACTTACGACTTGTATTGTTATGCACCAACCTACCAAAGCAAATACCTTAAATGTGAAAACATACTTGGCAATAAACCAGATTCTGATCCTCTTATCCTGATCTTCCAGTTGCTGGATGCCTACTTCAGCCGAGCCTTCAAGGAGCAGAAAGAGAAGTTCCTGAAGAACCACGGCTTCTCTCTGTTGGCCAACCAGCTGTACCTTCACCAGGGCAGCCAGGGGCTCCTGGAGTGCTTCCTGGAGATGCTGTTCGGCCGCCCCGTGGGTCTGGAGGAGGAGTAAGTACTGTGGGACAGATGGAGGATATCCTGTCTGCTGAGCGATGCTCGGGTCGTCCCCGGGGACCCCTGCAGGGACGAAGCGGCCTCACGCTCTCACCCTGCTACTCAGAGACCACTCTACAAACATTATATACATTAAATATACATTATATACATGTCATAGTAGTTTGATTTGGTGGTTTGGTGACGGTGAATAACGTGTCTGTCCTGTGTCTGTCTGTCCTGTGTCTGTCTGTCTGTCCTGTGTCTGTCTGTCTGTCCTGTGTCTGTCCTGTGTCTTTCTGTCTGTCCTGTGTCTGTCTGTCTGTCCTGTGTCTGTCTGTCCTGTGTCTGTCTGTCCTGTGTCTGTCTGTCTGTCCTGTGTCTGTCTGTCCTGTGTCTGTCTGTCCTGCGTTGTCCAGCCTGGACCTGGAGGACATGGACGGCATTTCTCCCTTCAGGAAGCGCTGCATTATCCCTGTGCTGGGCCTGATAGAGAACTCCCTGTGTGAGAATGCGCTGGTGCACAACGTGCTGTGCATGCTGCTGCAGCTCATCAACGCCTGCCCCAAGCTGGCCGACGTCCTGCTGGACCACGGCCTGCTCTACGTGCTCTTCAACACGCTGTCCACCCTCAACGGCATGGAGGCCGGGTACGACACACCACCACGACCCCCTGCCCTCCCACTCCCCCCTGCCCTCCCTCCCTCTCCCCCCTGCCCTCCCACTCCCCCCTGCCCACCCTCCCTCTCCCCCCTGCCCTCCCACTCCCCTCCCTCTCCCCCCTGCCCTCTGTCCTCTGGTCTCTGTCCTCACGCTGTGCTCTCTCCTCCAGGATCCCCCTGCACGACTACAGACTGCTGGTGGGGGACATCCAGCAGCTGCTGGTGGCCGTCACCATCCACTCCTGCAGCTCCTCGGGGTCGCAGTACTTTCGCATCATCGAGGACTTGGTCACCCTGCTGGGGGTCATGCAGACCAGCAAGATGCCCCGAACCCAGGGTAGGCCTGGCAACCAGGGGGCCATTTCGCCTGGTCACCCCTCTCAGACCAGAGACTATACACTATACGACTAGAGTACTAGATGTACTGGGCTACATCTGGTTGCTACCATGGCTCCCTTTATGATCCAGCCTCTGTGAGAGATTGTGTTTACCATAACGAAGGGCTCACAAAAATCCTTCCTGTTCTTCCTGCAGAGATGGCCGTAGCCCTGCAGTTCCGCGTCCTCCAATCAGCCATCGAGTTCATCAAGACCACAGCCAATCAGGATCCCCAACCTCTGAGCAGCTCTGTGCACCTGCCCCCCTCCCCCCACACCCTCCACCCCAAACGCCGCAGCATCGCAGGTGAGCGCCAGCCCGTCACTCGCCTGTTCAGCCAGCAAACGTTCCTGTCACCGCAGACTCACCTGTACACCTGTGTCTCCACCCTCCACCCCTCTATGAAGGTTCCATGGCCATGAAAGACTCCATAATCCCCCGCCTCCCCAGACAGCACTACTGTTCGTACGGCCAGATCCCCCTAGCCCACGCCTTCAGCTTCCTGTCTCAGGACAGCCCCCTCCCCTCCCCCTCCAGCAGCACCTCCTTCCTGCTGTCCTCAGACCCAGGTAGCCTGGCGGGACACAGCAGGAGAGAACATGACCCATGTCTTCTCCTATGCGGTGATCTCCAAACCTGTCCCTCTTCCTACGGGCTTCTCTTGCACGAGGAAGAGGCAGGTTGTTAACCTGCCCGGTACCCACACCAGTACTGGTGCCTGTGTGTGGTTTTAACCTAACACTTTGAAGATTTCTACATCTAGAAGTGGGCATGTGTTGCTTTTTTTTGGATCAGTGTCTTTGGAGATGCTGATTAAACATGCTGTCTTGACGTATGTGTTGTGAAGTGAGGGAAAGATGCATGGCATTTGAGCACTTTTTTTTCAAAAGAGCGTCCCCTAAAAGTTCACGGTTTTCACAGCTGGTTTTGCTCACGAGATGCGTGCATGTGTGAATGATGACAAAACGTCCTAACACCTGACGGAAAACCTTTGATATTTCCAATTCGTCATTTGATTTAATTGTATCTGTGTTGTTGTTTGTGTGTGTGTGTGTATGCGCATGTATATGCATATGTGTGTGTATGACTGCGTGCATGTGTGTGGCTGGGTGCGTGCGTGTGTGTGTGTCTGGGTGCGTGCGTGTGCGTGCATGTGTGTGGCTGGGTGCGTGTGTGTGTGTGTGCGCGTGTGTGTGCGCGTGTGTGTGCGCGTGTGTGTGTGCGCGTGTGTGCGTGCGCGTGTGTGTGTGCGTGTGTGTGTGTGTGTCCCAGGCCGCCGCAGGTTCTCCCTGGCCCAGTCAGACTCCCTGCTGACGAGGATGCGCTCGGTGGCCAGTGATGAGCTGAGCCACCTGATGCAGCGCAGGATGAGCCAGGAGAACCCCATCAGAGCCAGCGAGACCGAGTTCATCCAGCGCCTGCAGAGGCTGCTGGTCCTGGCCGTCAACAGACTCATCTACAACAGTAAGACACACTCATCTCCAAAGCCACATACAGAGGGGTGATTCGAACCTGCAACCTCTTGGAGTGGAAAGCTCTAACCACCGAGCTGTGTTCTCCCTCTCCTTTCAGATGTCAGCAAGGACTTCTGTGACCTGCTGACCTTCCCCGACTCCCCCGACCAGCCGCCCCCCACTCCCGACCCCGGAGACCTCCCCCCCGGGGAGAACGGCTCCGCCCCCGCCCCGCCCTTCCCCCTCCCCCCCGCCAGCATGAGAAGCTTCCAAAAGGAGATCCTGAAGCTGATGATGGAGGCCATCAAGATCAGCCTGGTCAGTGTGAGGTTCACTGCATACTGCACCAGCTGTTTGGATGAAACAACATTACAAAGCTACTTGAACTTGGAACACGTGTGATGCGTGATGTCCTGGAACAGCTTGTGTGGCGGTACGCTAGTCTGCGGCTCCATTCCTGTGTGGGAGGAGCCGCCAGCGCCCCTGCCTGACCCTGCGGTCCTGCTTGTGTCTCCTCAGGGCAGCGCCGGGCGGGGCGGTGCTCCTCGCCAGCAGTGGCGCCGGGTCCTGTGGTCGTGCCGCGACACGTTCCGGGTCCAGATCGGCCGTCTCCTGGTGCACGCCCTCAGTCCCACGCGGCCGCTGGCAGACAGGAAGGAGGCGCTGGACTTTGTTCTGGACCCCAGCCACCCGGAGATCCTCAGGGAGAGCCTCAGCCCAGGGCTGGAGGTGAGACGCAGCCCGCTGGAGCCTGTCTGACGCCGTCTGACCCGGCCGTCTGAGGGAGGGAGGGAGAGAGAGAGAGAGAGGGAGGTAGAGAGGGAGGTAGAGAGAGAGGTAGAGAGAGAGGTAGAGAGAGAGAGGTAGAGAGAGAGAGAGAGCACATCCCGTTGTGTCAGGCTCTTTCACATGTCTGGTGGAGTTTACAGACAGCTGCCTTGGCTCAGGGAAGAAGAAGACGACTGCTCCTCACCAGACCCTCGCGTTGCCATGGCAGCCTCCCCCCCCCTGGGTGGAAACTTGTGTGGATGAGCCCTCGCTGGATCCACAGCAGAGTTACACACTCTGATCATTTACTTTTTACTGCAGTATGTCCGCTTGTCATTTAGTGATCCATCAGAAGCTACAGACAGATCCAGGCCTGTGCTGGAGACGAGGAGGAATATGGAAGGAATCTCTCTGTAGTTAATGTGATGTGATAGAACCATAAATGGATCTGTTTTGCTTTTTGTGACTGTGTGTCCCCCAGCACGGCCCCAAACTGGCTCTGTTCCTGCACGAGATGCTGCATGATCACAAGGACAGCCTGAGCAAGGAGGAGCAGGGGCACGCCGGAGCCTTTATGACCTCCCTCAAGCTGTGTGGTCATCGCTGTATCCCCCCCAGCGCCCCTCACAAGCCTGACCTGCTGAAGGCCATCCGAGAGGTACCAGCTCTCCCTCCACCTGGCCCTGCTGAGGCAGGGGAGGCAGGGGACAGGAGAGCTGTCACCTCCCCCTCCCACACACAGGAGGACTGGAGTTTCAGGTGTAGAAGCTACAGTGTCTGGTCACACAGCTGATTCACTCTTCTCCTCTCCTCTACTCCCCTCCTCCTCTCCTCCTCTCCTCTCCTCCCCTCCTCTCCTCTACTCCCCTCCTCCTCTCCTCCTGTCCTCTCCTCTACTCCCCTCCTCCTCTCCTCTCCTCCCCTCCTCCTCTCCTCCCCTCCCCTCCTCCAGGAGAAATACAAGTACGAAGGAGAGGAAAAAACCAGCAAAGCAGCTTGGGAAAAGAAGATGGCCAACACTCAGAAAGGGTGAGAGGAGGAGAGGAGGGGGAGAAAGGGACAGGAGGAGAGGGGGTCGATGGGTTGAGAAGGAGTAGAAGGGGACAGGACTTAGTGCTGGGTGTCTTTTCCTGTCAACTAAACCAGACGTTATGTCAGATCCGATGCAGTCCTCCTCCCTCTGTGGCTGTTCTCACCTCTCTGTCTCTCCAGTCTCATTCAGCGGCTGGACGGGAAGTCCAAGGACATCTCGAAGATCGCGGCGGACATCACACAGAACGTGTCCCTGCGGCAAGGCATGGAGAGGAAGAAGGTCATCCTGCACATCCGGGGGCTCTACAAGACCGACCTGAGCGCCAGGCGACACTGGCAGGAGCTGGTGCAGCAGCTCACACACGACCGGTGAGGCGCACACGCACACACACACACGCGCACACGCGCAGACACACACACGCGCGTGAGCAGATACACACACACTGGGAGAAAGAGAAGTGTGAAAAAGACTACCACATACAAACTGAGGTGTCTAACTGTGTGTTTGTGTGTTGTGTTGGTTGACCGTGTGTGTGTGTTAGGATGGTGTGGTACGACCAGACCTCCTACCCAACGTCCTGGCAGCTCGACTCCACCGAGGGTCCAAACCGCGAGCGTCGACGCCTGCAGCGCTGTTACCTCACAATCCCCAACAAGTACCTGCTCAAGGACCGCCGCAAACCTGACGGTAAGGCCCACCTCCTGACGTCTCACCTCCTGACCTCTCACCTCCTGACGTCTCACCTCCTGACCTCTCACCTCTTGACCTCTCAACTCCTGACCTCTCAACTCCTGACCTCTCACCTCTTGACCTCTCACCTCCTGACCTCTCACCTCCTGACCTCTCACCTCTGACCTGTGCAGGACTTTGACTCCTCTTTCCCTGTGTCATGTGTCCAGAGCCTGTGAAACCTCCGCTGTCGTTCCTGTTTGAAGACAAGACTCACTCCTCCTTTTCCTCCACCGTGAAGGACAAGGCCACCAGCGAACCCATCAGGTATGAGTGTGTGTGTGTGTGAGGGGGGGAGCGGTGTGTGTGTGTGTGTGTAAGGGAGAGAGGGGTGTGTGTGTTCTCCTCCCAGCTAACCCTCCCTGTGTTCAGGTTCACCAGGCGGTGCATCAGTGTGGCTCCTTCCAGAGAGACAGCAGGGGAACTCCTGCTGGGTACGACACACACACACACACACACACACACACCACACACACACACACACACACACCACA